>NC_140378.1:5497500-5647500 GCF_054491055.1 Hypomesus nipponensis | reverse complement strand
CCGCCCAGATCTACCGCAAAGTCACCAGCGTGAGTCTGTACCCCCCACCCACCCCCACGGTCACTCTGGAATTATTCTCCCTATTCAAACATCCCCTCTGCCCTCAGTAATGGGCAATACCTCAGGCAAAAGATTGTATCTTCACCATGCATCCTGACAACAGCCTCTCTTTCTCCATGACAATAATGTCCTCATTAGGAGTAGCTCTCCTCTGACTGACTGGTTTCTCCTCTGCAGGGCATCAAGCCAGCCAGCTTTGATAAAGTCAACGACCCCGAGATCAAAGAGATCATCGAGGGCTGCATTCGCCAGAACAAGAGTCAGAGGTAAGGGCTTCTCTCTTCCCTCGTCGTCACGATGACATGACGCGCCGACGGCGCTCGCTTTAGAAACCTCCCCCGCTTCCTCCAAGCGCCTCGCATGTGTCTGGTCTGTGGCTGCAGTCGTGGCCTGTGCATCTCACGAAAGAAACGCCGACATACTGGGAGCGACACTCTGCGGTGGACTCTTGGCGCGTGCCTCTGTCATGTGTCCCGCCGTCTCTTCTCAGGCTGTCTGTCCGAGACCTCCTGACCCACGCCTTCTTCGGGGAAGACACGGGGGTGCGGGTGGAGCTGGCCGAGGAGGACGCGGCCGGCCAGGACTGCCTGGCCCTGCGCATCTGGGTGGAGGAGCCCAAGAAGCTGAAGGGCAAACACAAGGACAACGAGGCCATCGAGTTCAGCTACGACCTGGAGAACGACAGCGCGGAGGAGGTGGCGCTGGAGATGGTGAGGGGGAGAGGTGTTGTTAGGGGGTTGCAGTGAGGGAAGACCTCGGGGACGTTGGGGGGGGGGGGGGAGGTGTGGTGACACGGCACGGATGCACGGGGCTCAAGTTCGCCACTCGCTAATCAGGCCGGGGCGGTTGTGACCTCGAATCTTTATCCTCACGATAAAACCGTCGAAAGGTTCCACGACACTAACCCCGCCCGTTCTCCCTTTCACCACACGCCCTCTGTCTCTCCCTCCGTCCGTGCGCCCAGGTGAAGTCCGGCTTCTTTCACGAGAGCGATGCCAAGTTGGTGGGCAAGTCCATCCGCGACCGGGTCACCCTCATCAAGAAGTCCCGTGAGCGGCGCCAGCAGCAGCAGCAGCTCCTCCAGCACCACCAGGGCCCCCTGGACGAGCGGCCCCACTCCTCCTACACCTGCTCCCAGCCCTCCTGCCCCTCCTCCCTGGGGCCCGCCGCTGGCGCCGTGACAGGGGGCGGAGGGGGAGGAGGGGGGCCGGGCGAGAAGGAGGAGCAGCCGGGGGTGGAGCAGCAGCTCAGGCAGCAGCAGCACATCCTCAGTGAGGCTGCAGCGGTGGCCACCCTGACAGGTACCGCGGAGGATTCTGTACACCGCACTGGACACCATTCATACAGCCTCCACTGTGCTGTTGATGAATGACAGTGCTGGCTGAACGCTGACTGTACTGTAGAGTAGGTGCACAAGTAGCTGGACTGTATATTCTACTATGGTATTGTAGATACAGTGTTAGTGAAAATCACCAAAATGATGTAGCTGGGCCAGTGGGAAGGATCTTTTTTTTTGGTAGTGGTAGCCCGGTACTTGTGTGGTTCACTGGATCCTGTTTCCCTCCCTTTGTCCCAGAAGCTGAGAGCCTGGCCCCAGTCAGCTGTGAGTCCTACGCTAGCTGCCAGAGCCAGGCGTACTCTCAACAAGGGGAGTCTTACGCCCAATCACAATCCAGCATGCCTTCTGCTGCCTCTGTAAGTCTTTGTGTGTCTGTGTGTGTGTGTGTGTGTGTGTGTGTGAATGTCTGTGTGTTTTTCCCCTCATCATTGTATCTCCTGTGCTCATTCATTGTGCCTGTTGTCTTACCTCCAGGGCATACACAGCACAGGGGCCCTGGCTCACCCCCAGATGCTCCCCATTGGTCAGAGCGGGGGGGTGGCCGTCATGTCCACGGGCCAAAGCAGCGGGGCACCTGGACAGGCATTCGTTCAGCCTGTTCCCATGGCGACGCAGATGTCGCCAGGTGTGCCGTCACAGTACTCTCAGGTGAGGGAGATTCTCCTCTGTTGCCATGATCCCCCCACACTTCTACTGGGGTAATAGTGCGACGCCTACACTACTTTAAGCCCAATACTGACTAATAACTGTGAATCAACTAATAATGAGAGGAATAACTATCAATAATTGTACTTAAACACCAATTTTCCTATCCCAGTTATTGCTGTACTTTCATATTATGCTTTCTAATAAAGGTTTGCAGTCCTTTGTTGATTACGATGTCCCCTGCTTACTCTTACCTATTTCTGCCTCGACATTTTCTCCCTCCCCTCTCCAATTCTCTATCTCCACATTATCATCAAATTCCATCCACACGTCACAGCCATGCGTTTCAGATGGATCACAGATAGCCACCCCGCACACATCCATGGTCCCCTCCCAGTCCTACATCCCTCCGGCGTCCCCCCAAGCCCCCGCCAGTGTCCTCGGTGCACCCATCTCCATAGGTGATCCTGGCTCGCTGGCAGGGGGGGGCGTGGTCCCCCTCGCCCCGCCACAGACCCAGCCCACTGGGCCCCTCGTGCAGCAGCCTGCTGATGTTGCCCTCTCGCCTGGCCCCACCTCACAGAGCCAGCCTTCTGGGATGCCTCAGCAGACTGTCGTTCAACAGCTGCAACAGCAACAACAGCAGCAACAGCAACAACAGTTGCAACAGCAACAACAACAACAGTTGCAACAGCAGCAACAACAACAGTTGCAACAGCAGCAACAACAGCAGCAGCAACAACAACAGCTTCAACAACAACAACAACAGCAACAGCAACAGCAGCAGCAGCAGCAACAACAACAACACCAACAGCAACAACAACAGATACCGATGGAGCCCCAGGCTACAAACCTCCCACAGCAACAGGCGGAGGCCCGTGTCCCTTTGCTCCAGCATCAGCAAGCGATTGCGATCCAACAGGCAGTGTCGCAGCAGCCGCAGTCAGACCAGTGCCACTCGTCTCAGGCCCCCCTCCAGCAGCAGAGCGAGCTGCAGCAGGTGTACGCACAGCAGGCGCTGGTCCAGCCACAGCAGGTTGGAGCTGTGCCACAGCTCGTGGAGCAGCCACAAAGCTACGCGTCACAACCTCCGATGGAACTTCACGACCAGAGCTTGATACAGCAACAGCTCTTGCAGCAGCAGCAACAGACGTTGTTACTACAGCAGCAGCAGCATCAACAACAGCAGCAGCAGTTGGAACCGCAGCAGCATCAACAACAGCAGCAGCAGTTGGAACCGCAGCAGCAGCATCAAGCCATAGTACTAGAGCCACAGCAGCAAGTGTACATACAACAACAGCTGGAACAGCAACAGCAACAAGCGCTGTTACAGCAGCAACAACAGGCCCAACTACAGCAACATCAACTGGAGCAACAGCAGGCCCTCTTACAGCAGCAGATGCTGGAGCAGAAGCACCAACAAGCTATTCTGCTTCAACAACAACAGGAGCAGCAGCAACAACAAGTGCTGTTACAACAGCAACAACAGGCCCAATTGGCCCAGCAGCAAATGGAACAACAGCAGGCGCTCCTGCTTCAGCAACAGCTGGAAAAGCGACAACAGCAAGCGGTCTTACAGCAGCAACAGCTTGGACAACAGAGCCAGTTGCAGCAACACATCGAGCAACGGCAAAGTGCCCTGCAACAGGCGCAACAACAGGCGCAACAACAACAGCCTCTTTCACTGCAACAGGCGCAACAACAGGCGCAACAACAACAGCCTCTTTCACAACTACAGATTGAAGAACAGCAACAGTTGGAACACCAAGCCCTGATACAGCAGCAGCTTCAGCAGCAAGCAATTCTACAACATCAACAGCAGCAGCAGCAACAGCAGCAGCAGCAAGTCCAAATCCAACAGCAAATTGAGCAACAGCAACAACAACAACAGCCTCTCTCACAACTACAGATTGAAGAACAGCAACAGTTGGAACACCAAGCCCTGATACAGCAGCAGCTTCAGCAGCAAGCAATTCTACAACATCAACAGCAGCAGCAACAGCAGCAGCAGCAAGTCCAAATCCAACAGCAAATTGAGCAACAGCAACAACAACAACAGCCTCTCTCACAACTACAGATTGAAGAACAGCAACAGTTGGAACACCAAGCCCTGATACAGCAGCAGCTTCAGCAGCAAGCAATTCTACAACATCAACAGCAGCAGCAGCAACAGCAGCAGCAGCAAGTCCAAATCCAACAGCAGATTGAACAACAGCAACAACAGGCGCTGTTGCAGCAACAGTTGGAACAACAGCTTCAGCAGAGAGCGCTGTTACAACAACAACATCAACAACTGATATTGAAGCAACAGCAGATTCCGCAGAAAGACACGGGACAACAGCCACCCCAAACGGCCGCGATTCATTTTCAACAAACTGACAAACAAGACACTCAGCAACAGTGCGAACAGCAAGCTTTGATTCAGCAGCAACAGGCAGAGTCGCAGCAGTCAAGCGTTCCTTCACCACAACAACAACAACAACAACCACAGCAGAACGCTGCATTGTTTCAACCCCACACAAGTCCTTTGCAGCAGCGCGTTCTGGAACAACACCAGGCTGCACTGGTACAGCAACAGCAAGCCTACATTTCCCAGCAGCACCACCATAGTTCCGTGTCTGAGCCCCAGGTCCCTATTGTAGTCCCAGCCACCACTGAAGGGATTCCGGCTCTTGCTAAAACGGCCTCCCAGACTCAGGGCGCAGTCTCCATCCAGCCTCAGATCCCCACCCAGACTCCAGCTCACATTCAAGCCCATGTCCTGGCCAATAGCCAGGGTGAAGCTCGCCCACAGAGCCAGGGCCACGTTCCAATACAGCCTCAGCCCCCGCCCCAGGCAGGGGTCGAAGCCCAGGAGCACCTACAAGTGGTGGCATCGATCCTCAGCCAGCCTCAGCCTGTCCCTCCGCAGGCTTTCGTGCAGGCTAGTCATCCCACTCCAGCTCCCATGCAGGGCCAGACACCCACAAAGACAATGATCCAGCCACCCCAGGGCCAGATCCAAGCCGTGGAGGGGATCCCTCCGCAGGGCCAAGCCCACCCACATCCTCAGCCCCCAGTTCAACACGAGGCCCCGGCCCAACAGAGTGCCCCGATATCAGGAATGGTGCAGCCTCAAATACAAACCCTAGCTCAGGCTCAGATCCAGGCCCAAATCCATGTCCAAGCTCAAATCCAGGCCCAGGCCCAAATGCAAGCTCAGGCCCAGGTCCAAGCCCAAGCTCAAATGCAAGCCCAGGTCCAAACTCAAGCCCAGACTCAGGCCCAAGCTCAAATCCAAGCCCAAGCTCAGGCCCAAGCTCAAATCCAAGCCCAGACCCAGGCTGCTGCCAGTCATTTACCTATTCAGTATGTCCCAGCCCCTCAGCCCACGTACCAAGCCATGCCGTCAGTCCAGCAACAACAGCAGGACATCCCGCAGGTTGCGCAACAGCAACACCAGCTTCAGTGTCAACAGATCATCCTGTCTCCTGGAACTGTCATGGCCGCCGCCCCTGCTCCAGCCGTTGACCCTAAAATGTTGACCTCTTCTGCTCAATCTATCCAACATCCAAGCAGCCAGGCGTTTGTCCAGCCCCAGCTGCAGCCCGTGTTGCAGGCCCAGCAGCCGGCCGGAAGCCCAGCTGTCCAGGCGGTAATCCAGCCTATAACTCAACTGGGGCCATCGCCTCTACAACCAATTGAGCAATACCAGCAGCAGCTGCAACAGGTCTCCCCGGCACAAAAACAACAGCAGCAGCAGATTTCTGCTCAGTCCGTGCCCTCCCCGCCCCCCCCTCTGGCCCCCGTTCCCCTGGATCAGCCTCAGCCCGCCCCCCTGCCACATGTGGGGGCACAGCAGCCGGGCCTCAGTAATGCAGCCCAGAGCCAGGTTCGAGTTCTTCCCCTGTACAGCCAGGTGGTTGCTGGGCCACCTCTTTCCCCCCAGCATCAGGCCCAAGTCCAGGCCCAGATCCGGCGCACTCTCCCCGCACACACACCCGCACAGACCGCCACCCAGCCTCAGATGCACGCGCAGGCTCGTGCTCGCACACAATCACACGCACAGACACACGCCGAGACCCCAGGGGGGATTGAGCAGCCCGCCCTCCCCCAGGCAGTCACGCTGGAGAGCCCCTCTCGTACCTCCCGCCACCCCGCCTCCCTGCCACACCTTCAGCCTGCCGGTCCTGCCCCAGAACAGCCCCCCCCTCCAGAGGGCCCTGTGCTTCTCCCCGGGCTGGCTGATGGGGCCCCTGCCTCCCCTCTTCCTGTCGCCTCTATCCAGTTGCTTGACTCTAATGCCCCCTTGCTGCCCCCAACCTCGCTGCAAGACTGTGACCCTACCCTGCTGGGCATTGCTCAGGTACAGAAGCACACACTAGTGTTAGTTCTAGTTGTTATGTATCCGTTTTACATTCTGTGAGACTAATGTGTGAATGCTGTTTGGATGAAGAGTTAAACTAGTTTAAGCTCCCTCAGGTTGTTTTGCCTCATTTGAGTCACTGGTTTGGACTTGATATTAAGTTCTTACCTGATACTTTGATAAAATTGGTTAAACTAACAAATACTAAATTAACAAGATCAAGGGTTCTCATTTCCTTTCACTTGGTTCCGATAACATTTAGTTTGGATTGTTTGATTTAATGTACTCGTCGCAAATGATTTGGTATTTCTGTGTTGCCTGTGTTTTTGGTATGTTGATGTGTGGGTCCGTGTGTGCTTCTCCCAACCTTATCAATGTGACTGTGCAGGAAAGTCCAAACCAGTCAAGCACAGAGAGACACTTGTCATCCGGGTACGTCTCACCATAATAGCACCTGCTTGTTTTGAAACATCTACTTTGTGTTTTCTCGTTTTGAGACAAATACACTGATATAATAACTGTACAGTCATGGGTATTGCCTGCTTGTCCCATAGTTCTGTCCCAGCCAATGGTGAAGAGGCCCTTCAGCTCTTGGCCAATGGGAAACTGGAGAAAGTCAAGTCTCAGCGGAGGTCCTCCTATCAGAGACCGGAAAAAGGCTCCCATTTTCAACTGAGCATGCTTCAAGTTTGCCAGGTGCTGCCTTTTGAAAACCGTGAATCTTTGCATCTTTGTCGAATGAAATTCGGGATCAACCTCTTATGTCTTATGTTCTTGTATCAAGATTGAAAGCGTCTCGTTCTGTGGCGAAACAGGTCTCCTGCACCGGAGACAACATGGTGGAATGCCAGCTTGAGACCCACAGCAACAAGATGGTGACCTTCAAATTCGACATAGAGGGCGATTCTCCAGCAGACATTGCAGATTACATGGTAACTCCTCCGACTGGTCTCCCGTTGTGGGCCGAGGCCCCCACACAAGGCCTCTTTCCTCATCAGCCATTACGTGTCCTTCAGGTGGAAGAGGACTTTGTCCTCGAGTTGGAGAAGGAGACGTTCGTAGGGGAGCTGAGGGCCATTGTGAAGAAAGCTCAGGAGATCCTCCACACACACTCGCAGGTCTGTGTGTCCAGCCCATTGCACCTGGTCTTCCTCCGAGCAAATTGGGTTTGGTGTCACGCGATCCTACATGTATGTAATGCCATATTGCTTGTATGTGAACATGGTGTGTGTGTGTGTGTTCTGTCTCTCTGCCAGACCGGCTCCATGGACCAGCTGCATGTGAGCACCCCGTCAGGCTCAGCTAGTGAGTCATCCCCTGCTCTAATCTCTAATCTAGTTAGGGTTCAAACAAGGAAAACATCATATTTTCCGTAATCCATTTACACTTACAGATGGACGTGATACGGTATGTTACCTTCCACTTGTTTTCTCTCTCTCCCCCCCTCTCTCTCTCTCTCTCTCTCTCTCTCTCCCTCTCTCTCTTTCTCTCTCTCTCTCCCCCTCTCTCTCTATCTCGCCCCCTCTCTCTCTCTTTCCCCCTCTCTCTCTCCCCCTCCCCATATCTCTCTCTCCTCCAGTGGACGCAGCCCCTCAGTCATCCCCAGTGGGACGCTGGCGGTTCTTCATCAACCAGACCATCAGACACCGAGACTCCCAATCCAACCAGGGGGCCTCCACACCACCCCCCACTGGCGAGACCAGGGTACCACAGTCCTACGACGCTGAGAGAGGTAACCTGTTTCCCCCCTCCAAAAACCTCCAATGTTCAGGGGGGGGGGGTCGAAATACCACGTGTCAATAACATGCACTAACCCTCCCCTCTCTCTGGCTGACGTAGAAGGGGATGGATCCCAGAGGCTGGAGTCCTTCACTGGAGCGCCCGCCTCGCCCCCCTCTCCCTCCCTGTCCTCCTCCTCCCCTCCTGTCTCCACCGCCTCCGCCCCCTCCTCCATGTCCGCCCCTGCCACTGCTGCCCCTGCTCCTGACACGACCGCCTCTGTCAGCCTCTCTGCCCCAGCCTCTACTCTCTCTAGCGCAGCCTCCGCTGTCCCCCCCGCCTCGGCCGTCCCGGCCTCCCCGGCCTCGGAACCCCTCGACCGAACCTCCAGAGCTGCCACCTCCCTGCCCGCCCGCGTACCCACTACTACTGCCACGGTGGCTGTCCCCGCTAGCATTGCTCCCAAAGCCAACGCTTGTCTAACCGAAACTCTCACCTCCCCTGGAACTACTGGTAGTTCCACCCAGGGCCAGGGTCACGGCCAGGGCCAGAGTCAGAGTCAGGGGGGTGTAGGTGGAGCTGCCTTGGGGCAGTGTGTTTCTGGAACGGAGCCCGCCTTCACCTCCACCTCTGTTCACTCTCCCCCGCCTGTTGCTGCGGCAGTGACCTCCCCTCCCGTCAGCCACTTTGGGCTGGAACAGCAGCCTCAGACACAGCAACAGAGACAGCTCCCAGTAACACCACAGCTGCAGGCAGTGCAGCAGTGCAGTCCTTCCCAACAACAGCAGCTTCTCGAACAACAGCAAACCCAACAAGTGTACCAAGAGCAGATGCAGCTACAGCAGCAATCACTGCAGCAGTCTCTCCAACACCTGCAGATGCTGCAACAACAACAACAACATACAGAGGTACACGTTCAGCTGGGTCAAACGGAGCAGCTGCAAAAGCTGCAGTCACTACAGCCACAGATTGAAGTCACACAAATGTCCCTTGGGCAGACTCCACAACCGTCTGTTCAACCACAAGCACCCCAGTACAGCCCACAGGTACACCAGTTACCACAAAAACAACCTGTAATGCCACAACAACCTGTCATGTCACAACAACCAGTAATACCACCACAACCTGTCATGTCACAACAACCAGTAATACCACCACAACCTGTCATGTCACAACAACCAGTAATACCACAACAACCAATAATACCGCAGCAACCTGTCATGCCACAACAACCTGTCATGCCACCACCACAACAACAGCAACAGTCACAGATTGAACTGCAGCACCAGCAGCAGTTAGACCTACAACAGACACTCCACTTCCAGCAACAGCAAATGCTTTTACAGCAGCAACAGCAACACCAACAGCAGCAGCAACAACAGCAGCAGCAGCAGCAACAGCAGCACCAGCAGCAACAACAGCAACAGCTGCAACAACAACAACAGCTGCAACAACAGCAACAACAACAGCAGCAACAACAACAACCACCACATCAACAGCAACAACAACAACAGTCATTTATGGCTACTGCAACCTTACAGCTAGACCAGTCAGCACAGCAGCAGGCTCCACCGCAGCCCCAGGCAGCCAGTCAGCTGTATGTCCAGCAGCAGTCAGCACAGCAGCTGAACATGGGCCTGATGCATCAGCTGCAGGGTCAACAGCAACTTTCTCAGCAGCTCGCCCAAGAGCCAACACAACAACAACAACAACAACAGGAGCTGGCTAAAGCTGTGGAGATGGCCTCCCAGCAGGTGCCTCAGGCCCAGCAGGTGCCTCAGGTGCCTCAGGCCCAGCAGCAGCAGACCGTTTTCCAGAAGCAGCCCTCTTTCCAACAGTCTGAGTCGGAGCTCTCCACTGGAGAAGCCAGTGTGACGGAGGAAACAGGCAGCCTCTCTGCCCCTCCACAACCCTCCTCAGACTCCTCCCTACCCGCCCTGCCCCCCCTGCCTCTGGGCGCCCCGGACTCCCCTTTGCCCCCCCTCTCCCTCACGCTGACCCCCTCCCCGGCCCAGCCCTCCTCCGTGGCCGAGTCGGACAGCGAGGGCCCGCCCAAAATCGAGTTTGTAGACAACCGCATTAAGACCCTGGACGAGAAGCTGAGGAACCTGTTGTATCAGGAGTACAGTGGTAGTGGGGCGGGGCCGGTGGGCGGAGTTACCGGGGCATCTGCCGCCGCCGCCACCTCGGTGGCCTCCACCTCAGCGGGAGGGGAGGAGTCCTCCGAGCCCCACTCACTCCCACCCTCGACCTTCCCCATGTCCCCCTCCTCCTCCGAAACGTCCCCGCACTCCTCCACCTCCAGCACCTCCTCCACCACCTCCCGGTCCTCCTCCACCTCCCCCGACCCGGAGAGGGGGAGAGGAGGGGCGGGGGAGGCGCCCAACGCGCCCCAGGACCCTGCGGCGCCCGGCCCAGTGGAGAGGCAGCCTGCCCCGTCCCTCCCCTCCCCCTCCGCCTCCCTCCTGGCCTCCCCCCGCCGGGACTTGGCCATGTCCCAGTGCCCGCCTGTGCCCGGAGAACCCACCATGCCTGTAAGTCTGGGCCCCACACCAGAGGTCAGCTTCGTACCAGTCAGTACATTTCTCAATCTCGAGTCCAATTAGAAGGGCTCCTTTGTGTACCTTACGTACGTTGTTTTATGGTTCGATCGAAATCCTTTTTGCTTTTCTTTTTTTTTTTTATGCCAGTGTTGCCTGTAGTGAAAACCTCTCTTTTTCCTCTCTTGAGTCTCTCACCTCCCTGCTCATCACCACGGACACTCACTGCTGTGCCCTGTCCCCCCCCCCTCCTCCCCCTTCCCTCTAGGCCGCCCCCTCACATTCTGACACCAGTACCCCAGGAGACGCCCCGTGGCCCCCCACTCAGCAACTCATCCCCCTCCAGCCTGGACCTCATCAACAGCAGCAGCACCACAATGCAGGAGGTGGATATTTTGGCCTAAACCTGACATGTCCTAGTATCAGAAATCCTGTTAGCAAGAAATCCTGGACTCGCAAATTCAAAAGCTGGGCTTGCAAACTGCGCCACTCCGCCAGCTTGTTCAAGAAGCCCAGAGTCCAGCAAGGTAGCGTCTTCTTAGATAACGAGAGAGAGAATGGGGTGTTGGGGGCGGGACTAAACACAGCCTTAATATCTAGTTCATAGTGTGTAACATAGTGATGCATCTTGTTAAAACTGACAGGCGTTATTGCCAAACAAACAATTGTGTTGTTACTTAGTTGTTGTGCTGTGTATATATATTTTTTGTATTTCTATCGTAATGTAATCGTCGTTGTTGTTTAGGTGTTGTTGATATCACTACATACATTCCTTATTTATTTTATGATTTTTTTGCAGAATGGCTTTACCAAGTTTCATTTGGGAACTTTCCTTTCTTTGCATGGGTTTACTCACCCGGGGTGGAGAGCAGTGTGGAGTGTAGAAAAGGGAGTACAGAGAGGATCAGAGTGTGATCTACCATGATGCAGGCCCCTCTGGTCCTCCTCCCTCACCCCTCCAGCCCCAGGAGACCACCTCCTAGCTGGCTCTCTGCCCCTCCTCCCTCACCCCTGCAGCCCCAGTAGACCACCTCCCAGCTGGCTCTCTGCCCCTCCTCCCTCACCCCTCCAGCCCCAGGAGACCACCTCCCAGCTGGCTCTCTGCCCCTCCTCCCTCACCCCTCCAGCTGCAGGAGACCACCTCCTAGCTGGCTCTCTGCCCCTCCTCCCTCACCCCTCCAGCCCCAGGAGACCACCTCCTAGCTGGCTCTCTGCCCCTCCTCCCTCACCCCTCCAGCCCCAGGAGACCACTTCCTAGCCAACTCTCTGCCCCTCTTCCCTCACCCCTCCAGCCCCAGGAGACCACCTCCTAGCCAGCTCTCTGCCCTTGCCGCTGGCACTGACAGACACATATAGACCACAACTTAAGGCTGCACTGTCAGACATACCAATGTCAGTTATGTAACGTGCCAGGCTGGGAGACTAAGCCAGTACCCGTCAACACGTCCTGAACACTCTGTTACATTCAGTATCAGTCATGTATTCCCCGCCACCCATGGCAAGATACAAACACTCTATACAGTTTGGATCCCTTACATTTGCTTATAGTGCAGAATCAGTCTTACACTCCAAAGAAAAGCCAATTGCCTTTTCTGTTTGTGATATCCTAGATTATGATGATTGTCATCATTTACAATATACATCACATTATTTTGTAGAATTTTTCTTGCATGTATTTGGTATTTGTGTGTTCAGCTCTAGCTTTAGATACGTGTATCTAGATGTATTGTTTCAACGCCATATGTGTGAACCTGTGCAGTCCAGGTGCACCGTGTGTTCGACATATGCATGTGTGTATACGGCAACACATCATTACAACTGTGAGTGTTACACCATCAGCTCCACACACATCCAGCTGTGCAGTCTCCATGCTGACCTCCCATGATGCAATGAACCCATATACACACTCTGCGTAAACAACGCTCCCGGAAATCAGACACCGCAGCCAGTATCACTGTTGAAGCCCGTGCCGACAGGCCGACAGGCCGGTGATATGGGTTACCCGGTGTGTGATTGGGACGTTGTGTGTTTGTGAGTGTGAGTGAGAGAGTGGATGTGAGGGTGGGTGGGGATATACCAACGTAAACTCAATTCATCTGACATCCCATCCGAATGCTTTGCTTTTTTATTCTTGTTCTTAGCTCTTTATTTTGGATTATTATTACTATTATTATTATTATTAATAATAGATGTATTTATTTATTTTATCTTTAGCTCTTTTTTAGCTCTTTCCCACACCCCATAACATTTGAGTTTTCCCCAAACACATTTGTACGTTAATTGTTTTACTGTCAGAAATGTTTATTTTTGTTGAATTGTCAGTATTTCCAATTGACTACCAATACATTGTCACACATACACATCAAAAGGCTGCCAGTAATGTGACGTCATATTTTAACACCGCATTTCCCTGTCTGTGGTGTTGTGTGTCCCTATCCATGTGTATGTTTGTACATGTGTCCATCCGTCTCTCTGTGTGTGTGTGTGTGTTATTGTCTTTTTTCCTGTTTGCATGTGTCTTTGTTCTCCTCCTTCCTTGGTCATGTGACTGTCTGTGCCTGTGTCTCTGTCGTCCTCATGTCGCTGCTCCCTGTTGGTTTCACCCCCTTCCCCCCTCCCCCGGTCTCTCTGTCAGATGGAGACTCCAGCCTGACGGTGAAGGAGGAGAAGGAAGACTCCTCCCTGAACGCCTCCCAAGCCCACCAGGGACGCTTTCAGGTAACTCCACCAGTTCAACCGTATCATCCTCTTTGTCGAAAAGGTTGTCGTCGAGCTCAAAGTCCCCCGAAAAAGGCTGAGCCTGAACTTGCGGGTACATGGTCAGGTGTATCAAAAACCAAACCTCCCCTTCTCTCACAGGTCATTCCAGTCTCTCCGGCCCCTGAGGCCTCTCCCCCCAAGGCGGCCCCCTCCGGCCAGGGGAGCGCTCACAGGAAAGTGGGGCGCTTCTCCGTGACGCAGGCCGAGGCCCGGAGAGAGGAAAGCAACGTCTCCGACAGCTCCCCGGCGTCTCCCGACCTGGAGAGAGAGCGGAGGAAGACCCGGGGAAAAGAGGGCGAGAAAGAGGAGGGCAAGAGGACCCCTGCCCCGGCCCACCCAGCTCGAGGCCACGCCTCCCGCGGGCACTCCCCTCTGGGCAGCAGCGACGATGACGAGAGCGAGCTGGAGGACGAAACCCTGAGGAAAGAGCTTCACAAGCTGAGAGAGAAGTGAGAGGAGGAGACATTTGTCAAAACACAGTTCAGAAGCCCTTAAAGTGTTTTTCGTCCCATTCAGACTCATCTAACCCCTTGTTCCCTATTCTCTCCCCTTCTGTCCATACCTTTCCTCTTGGCCATTTGACCCCCCAACCATGTTTGATCCCGTCCCCGCTCTGCCTGTCTTTGGTTTCCTCCCCTTCCCCCAGACACATCAAGGAGGTGGTCTCCCTGCAGGCCGAGCAGAACCGAGAGCTCCAGGAACTCTACCGGCAGCTGCGTTCCCTCAAGGACCACCGGCACAACCTGCCTCTCCCCCTGCCCCGCACGCCTCCCCTCCCCTCAGGACCCCCAGCCCTCTCCCCCCGCCGGCCCAGACCGGCCAAAGTCAAGCTCCGGCCACGGCCGCATTCCCACATGGATAACAATGGTGTGGTGCATTCCGGTAAATCTCCCCTCTCTCTGGTTCTCGTCTCTGGCTCTCTTCCTTTCCGGTCTCTCGCCGGCTCTGTGTCTCTCCCTCGACGTGTCCTCTCTCTCTCTCTCTCTCTTTCTCTCACTCCGGCTCTCTCTCTGACTCTCTCTTCCTCGCTCCACCTTTGGCTCTCATTTTTCTTTTCGCTCACCGACACTGACATGCAGCCTGTCATGCAGCGTCCACCGTGGTCCGTGTTCAGAGTAGCATGTGTGTGTTTGTGCACCTCTCCAGGGATGCAGCAGGCCAGCAGTTTCTCGTGCGGGGAGCAGAGCAGACTCCCCCTGTACTGCAACACAGAGAGCCCCCACACACAGACTCTCAAAAGAGGTGAGGCTCAGGACTTGGCAGGTTTCCAACCCCCCCCCACCCCCCCCCCCAAAAAAAAAACAACACACATTCATACTTGGCTGGATGGATGAGTTGGTGGATAGATGAATGGATGGATGTCCCTGGAGAGGAAGGAGAATGTGACTGAGCCCGTGCCCCCTCACCTCTCCCTAGACCACAGTCCTGCAGCCCAAGGCCTGGGCGCCAGGAAGAGCACGTTCACGGACGAGCTGCACAAACTGGTGGATGATTGGACGAAGGAGACGGTCGGCCCCGCCCCGCCTAAGCCCTCGCTCAATCAGATCAAGCAGATTCAGCAGGTGCAGGAGCTGGGAGGCTGGAGCCAGCCTACTGAGGTAATGCCCAAAAGTCACACCCTCCTGCCAAAACCAACGGATATAAAACACTCTTTCATGCCCTCAGCCATTTCACTGCTAAACTCCAGTAGTAAACAGTAATACCAGTTCATCCACCCAGTCATTAAAACATCGGGTACTGTTGTACAGTTTTTATTTTCCTTTTAATATAGTGTGATACTGTGTGTGTGTTGTGAAATTGTGTATTTATTATTTTCTTTTTACTGCTTCCAAACCATTTATTTTGCCCCATTAGGGGACATAAAAAGTTCTACTTATATCTCTTACAGTCTAAACAAATGCTGGACTTATATAGTGCTGACTATACTTAGGGATGGGGTGTAGATAAATGTGTCTCCTTGTTTTGTAATATTGACTGGGCTAATAAGTCCTGTGTGCTATCCCTCCAGGTGACTCCTCCAGGCTGGTTTCCGGTGGAACTCCTGAGCCCCCAGGCGCCCCCTGCGCCCAGCTCCCCCGGCCCGGCCCCCTCTCAGTATCCATCTGCTGGGGGGGGGGCCCTGCGGTCTCCGGGACCACCACCACCGCAACAACAAACGCAGATGACCCCGGTGCCGCAGCTGCAGCAAAGTGTCCATCTCCAGCAGTCGACCCTGGCTCAGCCTCAGACGCTCCAGCCGATGCCCTTTCAGCAGGCCCCTCTGCTCCAGCAACAGATGCCCCCGCAGCCCCTCACCCAGCCCGCCCCCCTCACCCAGCCCGCCCCCCTCTCCCAGTCCCAGCCCACGCCGCCGCAACAGGTCGCCCCCCTGCCCCACACCGCTCCGCTTCAGAATCCACCTCTGCTGCCTTCCCAGATCCCCCCTGCCGCCTCGCAGACACCCGGCCTCGGGCCCGAGTCCCTGCTGCCCGGCACGGGCGCCCCCTCGCTCTCACACGGAGGGGTGTCGGCCGCCGGGGGGGCCTTCTGCTCCTGCTCTTCCTCCTGCTCCTCCTCCTCCTCCTGTTCGACTGCTGCCCTGCCTTCCAGTGCCAAACGTCACCCGACGCCCCCAAACTCCACTCTTCCTCTAGGGCAGCAGTGAAGCAGTGACGCGGGGGAAAGGAGCTCTCCCGGGCTTGGAGGGAAGTCAAGAAAGATGGGAGTGGTGAAGAGCAAACATATTGAGAGTGGACGTGCGTATGAGAGCTGACTGAGAATGAG
The DNA here is from genome assembly GCF_054491055.1 of Hypomesus nipponensis. NCBI lineage: Eukaryota > Metazoa > Chordata > Actinopteri > Osmeriformes > Osmeridae > Hypomesus > Hypomesus nipponensis. The sequence continues at coordinate 5,631,329 of NC_140378.1, read as the reverse complement.
AAAATGGATGTGTCGATGAAAAGATGGAGAGTGAATGTGAGAGATGGTAGACTAGCATGTACAGAAAGAGGGCGGTATCGCGTAAATGGGCTTGGGCTTCTGAAATATGGTGTGTTTGGGTTGTTGAGTTGTACAAATTGTTGTCAATGTGTGCTTGTGTGTGTGTGATTGTATTGCCATTTATTTCCCAAGTACATATCCCTTGTGTGTTTTCAAACCAATTACTTGGTCTTTTCTCCACTCGGTCGGTCCTGAACTCTTCCGAAGCAGAGACGTGAAGGGAACACACACCAAATTTGACATTTAGTTTTTCATTTGTCAATGCTTGCATTGGAAGGACTATGAATTTTAAAAGTGCAATTACTAGCTGTCATCTAAATTGATAATTCTGTGTTGTCTGTGGTTTGTCAGGAAGGCATAAACTAAATGTTTGTTTTTTTGTTTGTTTTTTTGGAAGCACGTTGACAACATTCAGACAATTGAAATCAGCTGATGTTTTTAAACAAGTAGGCCTATAGCACAAATGTTTTAATGGGCAGTGACAAATTAGGCTGTTTGAACAGCAGCATGACTAAAAACAGAGCATGGCAATGTTATGGCTACCATCACTACCACAATGCCACTAAGCACACTGTTATACAGTGGAGAGCACGGCCTAGGCATGAACTTTGTGTATTATATTTTACATTGATAAGTAGTAATAATAATTTAGATTAGGCTAGAGACTATTTGAAATAACACAAGGATTTACCGAAGAAAACCTTTGAGGAATTTATTTTATTAGTCTATTGATCAAATTAACTTCATTGTTATTAGGTTTGGTGGACTTGAGGTTTACTGGAATCAAACTCATACCAAGACTGCATGACCTTACCTTGCCTGGATTTAGTGCAATCTGTTGACACAAATACTTAGCCTTCTCACGTCTGCCGTGCACAACAACCTGAGAGGATTTAACAGTCCAAAGTAAGTTACCAATATTCAAAATAAGCTCTTAAAATAATGTATTGAAATATCTGGCCGTACAACTCTCAGTGTTGCATATCAAGGTTTCCTACTTCGAATAACAATGAGAACTTAAACTGCCAAGCACTAATGGATTGGGGAAACCATGATGCTTTGTCCCTATGTTGCCTTTTAGAATGAACGTTTGTGAGTGTTTTATTTTTACTTTAGTGTGAGGTATAGGTTTGTGATAATGCTGTACTGCATCCAATTGTTTCCCTACTGCTTTTATGTAAAGCAACCTCTCACACAGTAGTTGTCACTGTACCTAATTAACTATGTTTACTTGGTGCCCAGACTCTTCTCACCTCAAGACACTGGGTGACTGGCCCATTCAAGCTGAAGTCTTAGTCTGATGTCAGACAGCATTGCAAGAGCCTCACTCTCCAGTTTGTCACATGTAATACTTCATCGGTGATGTGTTTTTGTCCTGAATGACTTCTGAATCAGACCATAGATGAGCTTATTGCACACTTGGAAAGGTTTACTTAATTCTGATTTGTTATTTCCACCATTTTCCATCTAACTGTATTTCAGTGGTGTACTGCAGGGATACACATGGAATAGATACATCTGTAGACTATGGAATTATCAGTGCACTTAGCCATATACACATTTAATAAAGGATGGATCAATATAACAATATATTTTCTGAAATCATTCTCAATACAATAAGTAAAAGAGCATCTCAGTAGTTTTTTTTCTTTCTTTAAAAAAATATTATAATGTCAAAGATTTTGTGCCACAGCAAAGAGGAGATTGTACAGTATGTGACAAACCGCAAAATGTGAGATGCACTTAAAGTGGAAGGTGAAACAGCTTGTGCTTTTGGTTGGTCAAAAGTTATTCTTGACAATTACATATGAATCTAGAATTAACACAATGGTTTTCAGTTGATGTTGTTTTTTAGAGACAACCCACATTTTCACAGTAATGTTATTATTAATGGAGGTGAGTTACTGATCTGTCAAGTCAAATTCTAACATGTTGACCCACACATCACATAAGATGTCATTCATTTATGATAGGAAATGTGGAAATCTCCCTGTCCTGAAGTGTTACCAAAATGTTATCTTAAAGAAAAAAATATTTTTGTATTTTGAAATGGGGGTTGTATAAAATGTAAAATGTGTTCTCTTCAGTAACTAAAGTCTGAGGTTATCTGAAACCAGAAACATTGGTTCTCATTAATGCTTATGGAGTTCCCCATGTCTGTGTTCCACCTATTCTGTTTTGAAGTGGGGTTATTAATTATATTTATAAGTCTACAAGAAGTTTTCTATTGGGCCCAATCCTCTGCGCTTGTATTATTTGTATTTTCTGTATCAGAGATACAGAGATACAGCCAAAGTAGTCATACATGTTTTCATTTACAACTTGTAGTGCTATTATTAAACAGTGGTGTTGTGTTGTAAACTGATCACTTTTCTGGGAGTTATATCTCATAATTACAGAAAATATCAATAATACAAAGGCAGTGGATGTGTTTAAGGCAGATGACAGTGAAGAGCAGGAAATAGATCTCGACCCTAATCCTAACAACATAACCAACAAACATGATGAGGCCATATAGAATCATAACTTGGGGAGCCCCAAAATGACCTGAATGAGAACCATGCAATGATTAAAAGGTGATTTGAACTGAAAGAATGGCAAAATCTATGTTGCTGGTCATTTAGCCTCTGTAAAATTTTAACTAATTCAATTGTTGATTTTATTTATGTTTTGTAACTAATCTAAATAAATGGTGTTTAAACATCAAAGTTGATATTGGAGTATTCATCGGCTCGTGTTAATACATTATTATTAGTACTTTACTATATACTTACTGCAAGAGTGACAGAGCTCATGTGGTTTACAGGATGGATGCATCCTGGCTGCTCCATCCTCGTCTTCTTTGCTCTTCATGCACAAGCCACAACTTTATTGTTCTCTGACAACAGACAGTCTACCAAATACTGCCTTTGAAATGGCGTTGCTGGATGTGTAGTTCTGTGATCTTTAAAAGCATAGTGCTTCCGATAAAAGGTTTTTATCTATTTGATCGTAAAATTGGTAACTTTTGGTGTTAAACTACACACTTTGATATCGTTTTGGTTGATTAGGAAATATAGTAACGGTTGTTGTGGAATACTTTTCCAATAAAGAAGGCCGCCTTCATCCTCGGCCTTTGGGGAAGGATTTATAGCCGCTTTCGAATGCTTGGCCGCTCCGCAACAAGAAATTACCGTAAGGAATCATGTCTGATGTTTTCTCTATATTGATTAATTACGACTTAAAAGTGAATATATATATGTCTCGGAAGCAAACTGCTATTTAATTGCATTGCTAATGCAATGTATAGTAGTTGTATTTAATTACCTTTTATGTTTACTAGCTAGCAAGCTTAAGCTAAACAAGGCTAGCTTGCTAGCTTAGCTACAGTACGCTAGGCTACTGTAGCACAGTTAGACTACTAGCTAATAGTCAATGCTTGTTGCTAAGTCGATAGGCTAACGTTAGCGCTCATTCTGGCCGGTCGAACAACGAGTAGTGCTAGCCTGCTAATGTTTGCTAACTTTGCTAGGTAGATCATTTCATATATGCTAGCATCCTTTCGATTCAGTTTAGCAAAAGCTAGCTAGCGATCCTATTTCTACAGATTGAGTATTTGATAGCCCCGCAGAGGGTGTTCCCTGTCCAGCTTGGACCTGCTAGTATAACTTCTGTAAATACATGACATCTTGTATTATGAAGTGTTTACGCATGTGGTTGTGTTTATATATATAGCTCCATGCAAGTGCTTACAACGCTCAGCAAAGAATCAACTCATCAGTCTGTCTCTTTCTCCCATAGGCACCTAACTCGAGAATGTTTTGTCCCATGTTTGGCAAGAGGCACCTACATCAAGTGAAGTGACAGCAGCAGTTCACCTGTGCTTCTTCTGCACTAGTTTTATCTAGACTCCAATGCAACCGTAACATAGTGTTGACTTTTGTCAAACGACTTGGACCCTTTTTTGTGTAGGTCTGTTTCTACCAAGAGTGGACTGATATCTGACAGTACAGATCTAGTTTCCATACAAACCCGGTATGGCGTCTGTACCCGTGTACTGTCTGTGTCGCCTACCCTATGATGTCACACGCTTCATGATTGAGTGTGACATTTGTCAAGACTGGTTCCATGGAAGGTAATTGTTTGACATTTCAGAGAGCTGTACCATGTTGTCAGGGGTTTGTATTCAAAAACTTGAGTAAAATGTGCTATGCTGTGTTTTGTGCAGTTGTGTTGGCGTCGAGGAGGATAAAGCAGCAGAGATTGACCTGTATCACTGCCCCAATTGTCAGGTCAGCCACGGGCCGTCTGTCAGTAAGTCCTTTCTCTTTGAATTGACCTCCCTGCCTTCCTTTTATCTCAGTCCACCATTGTTTGTCTTTATATTCCCCTGCTTGGGTACGTGTGGATATCCCTCTGCAGAATTCAGGCTGCCGTGCAAACCAGGTTGTGTGTTTCAACCAGCCATGTGAATTAATTGGAGTTTTCTGTGTCGTTTCCACCCTGCATGTCTTGCAGTGCGGAAGCGCCGAGGGTCGAGCAAGCAGGCCGACTCCGGAGGAGCCGGAGGAAGAGACGGTGGTCGACCAGTCAAGACAGGAAGCCCCCAGTTTGTTAGAGAGCTACGCAGCCGCACCTTCCCAAAGTAAGGATCCCAGACCTTCATTTGCGTTTGGTTCTTTATCATCGTGGCATGGGAATACACATTGCAAACGTTCCCCAATAGAGAATATTCTTTTGCCTGCTTATAATATGGTCTGTGTGTGTGTGTGCGTGCGTGTTCCACCCAGTGCGGATGAGGTGCTGCTGAAGCCGTCGGGGGCCCAGCTGACGGTGGAGTTCCTGGAGGAGCGTTCCTTCAGCGTTCCCGTCATGGTGCTCAGGAGAGACGGACTGGGCATGAACCTGCCTCCTGCGTCCTTCAGCGTCACTGACGTGGAGCACTACATAGGTAAACCTGACCTGACCTCAAGCGTAATATTGCTTTCATGCAACAATCCCACATGTGCCATTTATTAGTAAACAGTATTAAGCGACAACAGATGATGGTTTGTTTGTAAATGTATTGGGCTCCACCAACACAAATAGTTTTGTTCGTGGACTGGCTGAACTGTTTCTGCACACTATCTTGCTACTGTGTAGGTCTACATGTCGCAGGCCTTGGTATCATGTACACGTATGTGGATGTAGCTATCACCAGTGAACACATGTTCATTTTGAGCTGCAAACTTTGTAACAATGTTAGAACAGTCGTTGGAATGGTGGAGTGATACACGCATAGTTAATAGATCATGTGTGCATGGTGGAGGGAAAAATCTCAGCACTGTTTTACTCTCAATCAGTGCTCCAATCAAAACTAGCTGCTGTATAATTGAATGCAATTCATGTCCGTTTTTGGATTAAAGCTCAAAAGTGGTTGTACGAAACTTTTATTTGCTCGAATTCAGGCGCTGACAAAGAGATAGATGTGATCGACGTATCCCGCCAATGTGACCTGAAGATGCGTCTGGGGGACTTTGTGGAGTACTACAACAGCCCCAACAGAGAGCGGACCCTCAACGTCATCAGCCTGGAGTTCTCTGAGACCAGGTACACCACAACAGCCCTCTTTAGCCGCCTCCTCCTACTGTCTGGGAAGATGCCGGAAGACACTCCTAAATCCAACGTGGCATTTGTCTTCAAGCCCGTCAATAAACCTACATCACTAACTAAAGTGAGGCCTCCTGAAAGTGCCAGACTATTCTACCGCAGTTGTTTTAAGCTGAGTTGGCGGTACTCTGTAATAAATCCCAAAAGGGCTGAGTAGCAGTTGGTTTTTTTCCCTCAAATACAAATTGCTCCCACAACCTCTCCTAGGTTGTCCAACTTGGTGGAAACTCCAAAGATTGTGAGGAAGCTCTCCTGGGTGGAGAACCTGTGGCCTGAAGAGTCTGTGTTCGAGAGGCCCAATGTCCAGAAGTACTGCTTAATGGGTGTGAAGGACAGCTACACAGACTTCCACATTGACTTCGGAGGCACTTCCGTGTGGTACCATGTCCTGAGGGTAAGGAAGGAGGGGTGGAGGAACTACATTTAGGGATAGGATGGCGAATGGGGCAAAGGATTGGGGAACGTGGGTATAGCCCTCATCAATATGTAAACAGTGTAAAACATGGGTTACAGACTTTAATCTTCCCAAAGGTTTTTTTTTTCCTGGCTCAACATAGACTTTGGGGGAGATTACTGATTCTCTGAGCTGGAAGATAAGGGGCCGTCTTAAATTTAAGCCCACCTCTTTCTGGAAGGGTTGAAGGGTTTACATGACATGCATACTTTGCAGATCTCCGCCCCCAGCAACATCACTTGTCATAAGATACAATTCAGCATCCTTCCTGTTGTTTTTAATGTGTTCAAAAGTCTTATTCGTCATTGTGTTCAGACCGTGATTGTATATCTTGGATTCATGTTTATGCATTGTCTCTATCTGTGTGTCTTCAGGGTGAGAAGATTTTCTACCTTATTTCCCCCACACCTGCCAACCTGGCACTCTTTGAACGTTGGAGCTCCTCGTCCAATCAGAACGAAATGTTCTTTGGCAACCAAGTGGACATGTGTTACAAGTGCTCCCTCAAACAGGGAAACACCCTCTTCATCCCAACAGGTAAGCACCAACCTTGTCAGGGGATTGCCTTGGTATGACCTTCATGTTCTTCAAGGGGGGCACTGTGTTCTTCAACTCTGCATGTTGGGCTTGTTTCGTGGACACACAAATGCAGTTTGTCATCTGTCTCAACAATTTACATCACAATCGTTCACTGGGAATGGTTTTTAGTCTGTGAGAGAGACCCCTATTTAACTATGGGGGAGACCCTATTTATCTATGGGAGAGAGAGAATATTTATCTATGGGGGAGAGACCCTATTTATCTATGGGAGAGAGAGAATATTTATCTATGGGAGAGAGAGCCTATTTATCTATGGCAGAGAGAGCCTATTAATCTATGGGAGAGAGAGCCTATTTATCTATGGCAGAGAGAGCCTATTAATCTATGGGAGAGAGCCCCTATGAGGTTTGAGGGATTCCTGATTGAAGTGCCTGGAGTGTTTCAGATCAAGCTCATCAGTGGTTGTAATCTGGTGTGGTTCTGTGTTGTGTTTCAGGGTGGATCCATGCTGTGCTCACTCCTGTAGACTGCCTGGCATTTGGTGGGAATTTCCTGCATAGCCTCAACATTGACATGCAGCTCCGGTATGCCCCTTTTACATGCTGAACAAAACATATGAATGCAACCATTTCAAAGGTTGAAGGTCATATGAGGACGTCCGTTGAAATTCCATTGAATAAGTGAATTGGTTCCTAATCTGTGGATTTAGCAAGAGAAGTCTTTTTTTTTCTTTTTCTTTTTTACTTCAGCCCGTGAAATGTTGGACCAACATTTTACCTGTTGTGTTTGTTTTGTTTAGTACCTATTTCAAATCATAGTAATCCTTAGCTTTTTTTTGTGAGTACTTGAATAGGATACCAATTTTTTGTGAGGGAGTATGTTGAATTCATGCTGTACACTGTGTTTCCTCACCAGAGCATACGAGATTGAGAAGAGGCTGAGTACAGCCGACCTGTTCAGGTTCCCCAACTTTGAGACAGTCTGCTGGTATGTCGGCAAGCACCTCCTTGACACATTCAGGGGTGAGTTTTCATTTGATCTAATCTCGGATCAGATTATTTACTGCTTTCCATCATCCCCTCCACTGTCCTGTACACTGGTTTGGTGAATGGACATACAAAAAACAAAAAGCGGGTCCAGCCGCTCTACTGTCGCTTCAACAAGCTTCCGCCGGTGTGTTTGCCAGGTCTGAGGGAGAACCGCAGACATCCTGCCACCTACCTGGTCCTCGGGGCCAAGGCTCTGAACAACGCATTCCAGACCTGGACCCGCAAGGAGGTCAGTGCAGTGGGGCTCAGCAACCTGTCAGCACCTTGGTCAGAATGTGTGTGTGTGTGTGTGTGTGAGTGAAATGTTTGACATTGTGCTCGGACCTGTTCAGGCACTCTCTGAACACGAGGTGGAGATCCCGGAAACCATCAAGACTCAGCAGCTGGTGAAAGACCTGGCCAAGGAGATCCGCCTCGTTGAGGTAAGCCCAGATGTCATGCGTCTTCTGAATCTTTTCCCGCCCATTATATTCACAGAATATAACGATTGACGTGTGCAAAATTGTCTGTCCCAAACAAATGTTCTCCTCCCTCTCTGTCACAGGACATCTTTCAGCAAAACATTGGTCGTACCGGACTGCCCAGTTTCCCCTCCCCCCTGTCCAAGGCTCCCCTGACAGCTGCGCAGAACCCCGGACGGCCCCCCGGCAAGAAGAGAGGCCCCAAACCCAAGGATGGAGGAGGGGGTGTCGTGGGGTCCCCGGGGCCCAAGAAGAAGGGCCAGAAGAGCCTGCTGAAGGCAGAGGCCGGGGAGTTGGACCTCCTGGAGATCCACACCAAACACACGCTCAAGAAGTTCCAACCTGGCAAGTCCAAAAACAAGAACAAGGTAGGACCCGTCATCCAGAACAGGAGCTCAATGTCTTTGGGCACCTGTGACTGCGTGTCCTCCTTTTTTCCCCTCATTTATTTCACATGTTCTCTTTCACTTCTCCCCCTCTCCAGTTGGAGCTACCGCTGGAAGAGTTTGAAGGCAAGCTGAAAAAGAGCAAGCTGAAACTGGTGTTGACCAATGGCAAGATCCAGGGGTGAGTAAGAGTTTGTACAACATGGCGTTGAGCGAACTCCCATTCAAACACGCTGGTTGAAAATGGAGCCCTCGAGGTCAACAGGCTCTTCCACCGTATGCAAATACAATCTTCTCTGACGCGTCCCCTGCTTTACACAGTGGTGTCTCTGGTTGCAGGAAGAAGGGGGGGCGTTCTGGCAGTAACGGGGCGGGCAGTGCCCCCCTCTACCAGAACCTGGGCACTAGCTCCAGCCTCTCCGACTTTGAGTCGGAAGATGAGTTGCAGATAGACGAAACTCCGCCGCCACGACGCAAGTCTGCAGGGTCCAGCAAGAAGAAGCTGAGTGGTGAGAAAAGAGGCTTTGGTCTGTGCAGTGGAAGGATCCAGTAAAGGCTGTAATGCACTTACACCGTGGTGCACTTTTATTCCATTATGAAACAAATGCCGTTTGGGCTATTCTCCTTGATAATGATGAAACAGTTCAGCCCATTTCAAAGACTCCCCTGAGTTTCTGTATTGAATGCAACCTTGCTGTGAGGTTGAGGAAACACTTGGACAGGGGTGTTGAGAGGTGTTTCAACCGGTGTGTCTCCTGCAGGTCTGCCTAGAAAGCTGCCCCGAGCCAAGCCCTGCTCCGACCCTAACCGCATCAGGGAGCCAGGAGAGGTGGACTTCGACATCGAGGTGAGACATACAAAAAGGAGGCAAATTTGCTGTGAACTAGCGCAACACACACGTCATCAAAACCAACCACATTCCTATGATGTTTGTTGAACACGTTAACGTAAAACAAACGTGTGCCGCGTCGCGTCTGAATACGAGTGAGGCCGCAGAGACGTTGGGTGTTTTTTTTTTCCTTTTTAATTTGTATTTATTTCTTTTTTTGTAGGAGGATTACACCACAGACGAGGAGACCCTGACCGTCCATGGGGTGAAGGGAGGCGCCGGGGGCATTCTGGACCTTCTGAAGGCCAGCAAGCAGGTGGCAGGGCTGGACTCTGCTCTGAGGTAGGTCCTGGCATCGCCTGCCCTGAGCTCACTGACATCACTCTACATAACCCTCCTGGATTTAAATATTCAAACTGTGGCCCGATATTCAAATCTTCTGAGATTTCCCCGGGGATTGTGTAGATGGGATGAACTATCAAGAAAACAGACACGTTTGGAAAACATGTTGACTGTATTGATGCTTTTATGGAACAGGAATACCCAGCTACAGATGTACTACTAAAAAATAACGTTTTTTTGTCTTGTGTCATCCTCTCACCTTGCATTTGGGTATCTGCTTGTTGCCATTCAATAAGAATACAAAGGAAATATTGGCTGAGGCAAAGTCAGTGTTCCCCGCGGTTTTTATTTGGAAATCAACAGACTAATTGGGGCCGTTTTCACCCGTGCCATTTCTCTCCTCTAAGCGAGGAAGCCCCAGCCTCCCCCAGCACGCGTGACGCCATCCAGGGCATGCTGTCGATGGCCAACCCTCCTTCCTCGTCCTCCTCCTCTTCCTCCTCCTCCCCCCTGTCCATCTCCGGGGGCCTGTCTGAAGGCTTGGCTGTGGTCAAGGACAAAGGGGGCCGGGCGGTGTGGGTGACCGGAGGAGCCAAGAAGACGGGAGGCGGCGGCGAGAAGAAGAGCGCCCTCCCTCGCACCGTCCAGCGCCCGGGGAAGCGTCCGGTCAAGAGGCCAGCGCGCCACCTCAGCGACGAGGACAGCCCAGACGAGCAGGAGACTCTGGGCACCTGTTTTAAAGACTCTGACTATGGTGAGGCATGGTTTGTGGTGAAATGTACTCATGTACACACACACCCCTACTGCTGACAGGTTACCGCCCCTTTGAGGCAGCCGGCTCCTCACAGCCCAGTTGGTCACTGTTAATGATTGAGATAAAGTCCAACATGCCTTGTTATCCAAACGTACTCTAACCCTGCTTTGTTTTTTCAGTTTACCCCTCCCTGGAGTCTGACGAGGAAGACCACGCCAACAAAGCCAAGATGAAGAGGAAGAGGAACTGGGACGATACACCTTGGAGCCCCAAAGGTACATGACTTTTTTTCTTCTTTTTTTTTTTTTTTCATAAAAAAAAAATATCCCTGTTTTATCAAGGAAGGTTTCTGTTTAATCCCTCCACGATATTTCCCTTGTTTCTCCTAGCTCGGGTTCAGCCCACCCTCCCCAAACAGGAGCGCCCAGTGAGGGAGGGGGCCAGAGTGGCGTCTGTGGAGACCGGCCTGGCGGCAGCCGCTGCCAAGCTGGCACAACAGGTAGGAGGAGTGCCCTGTGTATGTTCTGGCTGGGCGTGACCAAATCTGACAATGTCTATATAGACATGTCATCGACCAAGGGACGTTTTGAACCGTTGTCGATTCACTTTTATACTTTCCTCCATTTTAGGAGCACCAGAAAACCACCAAAAGGAAGTACACAAAAAAGCAGCGTCCGCCTGCCCCTCCAGCCCCCCCACCCCAGGCCGACCCATCCCCTCCCTCGCCCCCATCGGCCCCAGAACCAGAGCCAGCTGCATGCAGCCCAGACAGGAGGGAGTGCTACTCTGCCAGCCTGCTGGACCATGAGTACACAGCCGGCCCAGGCCCCTTTGGCCCAGGAGGACCCAGGGGCAGCGCGGCCATGGCCCCCGGGGTGTTCCTCACCTCCAGGAGGCCCTCCCTCTCCCCCCAGAACAGCAGCACTTACTCTCCCTCGGCAGCCTCCCCTGCAGGTCTGGCAAGCCCAGGCTCCGTGGGAGCCGGTCAAGGTACGTACCACAGATACTCTTGGACACCACACATTGCACATGCGACATGTCTTTCTTTCGTTAGCTAATGCACTTCTTCATGTTTTTCAGGTAAACGTCCAAAAAAAGGACTTGCAACCGCGAAACAGAGACTTGGGAAAATTCTGAAAATACATCGCAATGGCAAGCTTCTCCTGTGAGAGTCAAGAACAATGCTTTGAGCAAGATTTTTGGGTTTTTTTGTCTGAAAGATTCCTGGAGGACATTTGGATTTCAGTAAAGACAACTTGAAGGACATGGCCGCTTTAAGAAAGACTGATTTATATTTTGTATATATTGTTTTATTTAACTTTTAGTTTCTGTTTGGCATCTTAGTTTTTGATATACTCTTTATCAAAACCCCCAGTCCCTAAACCAACCTCATCATTTTGGTCCCATGCTTCCCCTTCTATTCATATCTGTAATAGTAGAGCATGTTGTGACCAAATTCATGCACATCTCAAAGCAAAGAAAGGGGAGAAAATGTCTGAATAACGGTAAATTGGTCAATGAAATTAACACCCACAAATTGAATGTACATGCAGAAAACATGTACTGTTGATATTGTCAATGAGAAAATAATGCAAAGCTTGATATTTGATTATCTTGTTATGCCCTTTGACTTTCAGAGTTTGTGTTTTCGTCACAGGCTTGTAAAAGGGAAAATGACTATGTAGTCGGGGGTTTATGGACTCATGCTAAATGGGACTCTATTTGTTTATGATGATATATGAGTTCGACTTTTAAATACGTGTGCATGTGTTTAAGGGGTCATTTTTTGTTTAGTTTTAAACCTAATGATCATCAGCCAGCTATTGTGGAATTGCATCGTAAACCTTGCTACAGCAAATCCTTGATGAACAGAACACACGTTATTCAGAATTCAGCCCAAATTAGACGTTTGGATAAGTATAAATGGAGTTTAAAATGTTGAAAGTTTAAGGTGCTTACAATTAACATTGGTTTAGTTCATTCATATACAGATGGGTATTTCGTATGTGCTTGTTGTAGCATGACATCCCACTCTTGCCCTGTATTTTTCTCATGTTATAGTTTTTCCCCTCAGTCTGTTTATCGTTATATCCCCTCCCCATTTAGTCGTGTTTCTATCCAGCCCACTGACACGTAGGATTATTTTGTGAATCATCTTTACAATAATTGTTGTAGATATTTAAGTAATGTCTCCCAGAGTTTGATTGTTCAGTAGATTTATTTTTAATTTGACATTGTTCTTTCATAAGTAAAGGACAATTAGGTTTTTTTTATGTGTATATATTTACATTTCTATAGCCATCTGGTCAAAGCAGTAATGTAGTAACACAGACTCTAGTTCCTAATATTTTCATCATTTGTTTCCAGGAGTCCATTACAGATCTAAAGCTTCAGAACAATGGATGGATTTTTATTTTATCTGGAACAGATGTTCGGTGGACAACATTCTAATTTTATGTAAGGACATTAAAGTTAGTAACAGTTGAGACCTTCACATTATGTAAATAATTGTTACAATCTTCTTCTTTTTTATAGTTAAGCAAAAAAAAAATGTTAAAAAAAACATTTCTTAACATACCTTGTACAATATTCATAAATGTCACTTGCAAAATGTATGAAATGGTAAAAGGTTGAGTTTTGTTAATTTGTATGCAGTAATTATGTCATGGTTAGTTTGTCATGTTGTATTGTTAATGTAAAATGTTTGTGCTGAATAACTGCCCTTTTTTGTTTCATTTCTTTTGTTTTATAATAGTAATGGTCATATTTACTCTTATGTCAATGTTCTATATGGTAGACATGGGTGTAAGCATTGACCTGTAAGAAAGAATGCATTTGGCATTGATTTTGATCTCAAACTTCTGAATTGGTTGCCTGGTAACATAACAATGGGCCAGCACTGCAGCATGAATGTTTGGTTTTAGTTTTCATTCCATCATGACATACCACAGAGAATGATGGCTTTGACGCAGATTTCACTTTCACAGTCCTGTATGTTTGTGCTTGAGGAACCTTCAATTATTGTGGCAAGGAGCATTTACATTGTATTAAACACCCATTCTTTATATCTTCTTGGATTACCTTTTTTTAAACATAACATTTTTACCCATGGCTTGACTTTAATCTGTGACAATAGAACACAGATGACAAAGAATTACGAAAAAAAACTACGTTTCTATACTGAATGTTTGTGTTTCAATAGTGGATTATGGTGCAGTTCACAATTTCTCTCAGGGTTTATTTTATATCTCTGTTTTGTTACTAGCTTAAGTGATAATACACCAAATTTGATTATTTACATTAAGAGTTAGGCTTAAATGTGAGTCTCATTTGTAATTATTTATTGAAAACACTGCAGATGTTTTCTCCTTGATTTCAGTAAGCTTCAATGCATTTTCATGTTAAGCTGAATTAAAATATATTTTTCAAAGATGTGTTATGTGCTTTATATGCACCTTGGTTGATGTAGTTATTTTTCATAATTGCCTAATGAGAGACTGATTCAAATCAAGTTTGGGAAAAGTAATTAATACGATTTAGGTCATGGTAGGTTTGTTCATGTTGTAATTAAACATAGCCGACTGTTGACAGCTTACAGACTCCATCGTCGTTTAGAATGCAAGTAAGGATGACTTGTTATATTAGTTACATAATTACTGTCACATGATTGCCCACTGAGAATATTACTTTTGTGTGATGTTTTACGTGGTTATTTTCAATAAGGACACCTGTAGCAAACTGTTAAGAGTCACAATCTGTGGGTCACATTATGTCGTACGTACTTGAAAGCATGGGAGTGCCCAGCTAGCCTGACATAGGACGCGCAGAAAGATTCTCGCGAGATTTGAGTCAACCCTGTCCTGCTCAGTAGTGCAAGATGGAGAAGTGAAATGAACACGCATGAAGGTAGGCTAAAAGAGGCATTCCTACATTAGGCTTTGATCATTAGGTGATAAGGGATTTCAATTGATAATCTATAAAAAACACTGTTGTTCTTATCTGTATCGGTTTGCTACAAATGGCCATATAATTGGCGTCTTTTAAGGGTAATGTCCGGACATTCTGCTGTGTAGACCGCCATTTTTAATTTAGCCGTGGACCATGATCCTACCGATTGTGAGAGCATTGTGGTGCGCTTAATGCACGCGCGAAACTCACTCACTGACTAGCACCACATACTGCTGCTCATCGCTAGCTAGTTAGCTTGCAAACTGTCTTTGTGTCGTGTAGTTAAATACTTTACAACCGGCAAATTCCCTACTGAGAACCACACTGTCAGATTGCGGAAAGAATTAGGCCTGTGAAAATACTTCGCAAGCTGTTTGAACTGTCACACGATTGAGATGACAGGTCCCTCAACAATAAGGTATTTTGCTTGAAAACAGCCAGAAATACTCCCATCCTGAATAGCTAGCTAGCCAACCAACTTATTAAATAATATGATCATAATGAATGTGTAATGAAGTGACAGTTCTTCGGTTTACTCTGTTACGATTTAGTCAGGTCAACCAGTTCTCAACATACAGTCATCATGTAGGCCTTGCAAGGTAGCTAACTGACAAAATAGTGCAATGCGGGTCAAGTTCAACTGTAACCATGGTGTGTCTTTATAGTGAATAATTCGGCATGATATAGATAGACCACGGAAGTCATCATGACTGTTGACAGAACCTGCATTGTTATACTTGATTACACTTGATCACTTACCCAAAGGGCGATTTAACTGACCGTTTCATTTTCTGTTGGTTATGGTGTGTTGAATGGCATTAAAGCGATTGATGAGTACAGTGTCCATACCACTATTATTATTAGCAAGAGCTCTTGTATATTCCTTTCTGGTTTTCCAGAAATGTTTCTCATTTAAATGTCTTGCCCTTTTCAGATTGTTTTAGAAGACCATACAACTAGCAGAGGAGAAAAAAAGGATGGAGCTAATAAACCAAAGCAGTTTCTGGTATGTACCATCCAGGTTACAACAAACTGGTATCATTGCCTCGAAGTAACCTGTATTTGTTGAAGAAACGCATTAGGACTTTGTTATTATTATTATGAGTTATTATTGCAAACTTGTATTTCTTATCAATTTAAGATATTTACCCATGGTGAAGGGTCATATCTGTCCCCTCACAGCTTATGAAAGTCTATCCTTATTTCTGAAGACAAGTAGAGTGGTTATATACGGTATTTGCAATACTTGCAAGTGTTTATTTGCTCATTCATTTATTTACATGTAGTGTTTGCCTTTAAAGTGCAAGTAATATGTTTTAATTCTGCAAGATGTGGTTGCTTGTTGGTGGCAATGGCCTTTCTCTCATGTTACTTAGGTAGAGCTTGGCCATTATCTAGGCCATTTTGTTTTTTCTTTATTTGTGGATTAAGAGTGACTGAAACTTAATGAATTATTACTTAATTAGAAGGATTTTATTTTCTCATTTGTTTAGTTGCAAAAAGTGAAAATATCTGGTTGTGTTGGGTATGCGGTACAATTTAATTGTCCCTCATAACGATATCAGTTGAATATAAATTACTCTGAGGTTAAATGCACAATTGAATGCACAGGGAATGGCAGTAAAATACAAAACAATTGAATCGGGCATGGTCATACTTTGGCACACCATTTGTTGAAACATGGTGCAGGCACGCGCGCTCACTAAACTCAAGACAAATATAAAAAATTGAAAAAGGAAAACTGAACATATGAAGCGTCTCTTCAGATGTAATATACTGGTACGTAAACTTGCTGAATGAAAACAGAAATACACCAACTCGAACAATGTCACGTTAGGCCCATTTGGGGGAATGATTCAGCGGGTTATTATGCGTTTCAGCTAGCTCGCTAACAAACTAGCTTGCCAGCGCGTGTGCGGTAAGTGCGAGCATCTTGACGCCTCTAGCTAGCAGAAATAGGCAGTCTAGAGATGGAACACAATGCTGGGCGTCATATCTCAATTCAACTCATTGATGCAGCGTAAGTTGACTGTTGTCCGCATCCGAGTTTTGTTTGCTGTATGTGTCGGTGCATTTGTGTGTTGTTGAGAATGCAGGTATTGGCGAACACGGAGCTTGCGGCCTGTTAGCTTGCCGTCTACTGCAGCCGGCCGCTAAATTGGTGGAAAACAGCAGCAGTGTGCACTAGTCTAGCAGTCTGAGGAATGCATAATGGCTGGCTAATGTTAGCTAGCAGTGGTGGCTGTTAAATAGCTAGCTCGCTTGTACAGAATTAGTTGATTATTTGACAGCGTTAAGTTATAGCTATAGCTTCCATAGAAATTGCGTTATCGAACTAAACATTTTAAGGGTTTGCACCTTGTTGGTTGACGTTAGCTAACATTAGTCTTCATAATGTGTTGACATCTTCCGACGCAACATGCAACTACAAGCGAGCTAACCACCTAGCTTGCTACCTACAACTTGTCCCCGCAATTATTGATAAGTCACCACCTCAGTAAATACTGCTACGTAATTGCTAGTTCTAATGACCCTTCTTATATAGCCTCTTAAGTCTGGTCTGTAAGTCAGTCATGATGGGCAGCCCTGTTTTGCTTTGCTGGCTTCATAGCTAGCCAACATACGTCAATATTTCTCTGCTACCGTTAGCAAGCTTACTGCTGCTAACAAGTTACTCATCACTCAGCACTAGATAGCTTACGTCTGCTGTTGTTGAGTCCTGCTTTTTGTAGTTGTTTACGTAGTTGGCTATTTATTCATTGTAGTTTTGACTTGAAATGTATAATTTTGTTTTAGCTAGGTAAGCAGTGTCATGCGTGGCTCGCTTGTTTAGCTATCTAGCTCGTGATACACCAGATTCATTGTGTTGAATTCTGTTTTGAATCTGTCCCTGCGCTGGACCGCACGAAGGAGCTAGCTACCAATCTCTAACATCCGCCATGCCATTTATTGCTTTACTCATATTTTAAGATGTCTAAATGTTTTCTATTGTGGTCAAACATTTTTCTGCTCTAATTTAGACCCGCCCCCTTAAATATCCTCACTTGATTGGTGTTGTTCCCCCACAAGAACAACGCATTTTTCTGTCTGCAGTTGTAGTGTTAGTCATTCCAAATAACCAGTCTAGATACCTGACTTAAATGTAAAATGTCTATCAACCTAACATTAAACAAATGCTTAAAACAGAGTCCAGATCAGGTTTTTCATGTTGGGACATGCTGAGAGAAAGGGAAATTAGCTTTAGCTACATGGATTGTTGATTAGCAAATATTGGTGATTTCAAATGTGAATGGATTGATTGATTGATGGTCAGATTGATCCTCAACCTTGTGAATGTTCACAAGCTTTCCTTTGGTACAATGGCATAATACGTTGTTGTTGTTGTTGTTCTGAGTCACCAGTTGCCTTTGACCCTATACCAGTAGCCTACACACACTGGCATACCTGTCTGGAGTGTGCAGACTCTGCACAACTGGGCAGATTGTTTTCACTCAGCTCTGTCTGTTAGGAATTGTATTGGACAAAGCCAACAATTCGTAAGAGAAAGTTTTCTAGCATTTTAAAGTCAAAATGCGGATAGGCATGCATGGAAAAATGGTGCTGTGGTTCAACTTAATCATTCATCCCATGAATTGATAATCTAATCAATGCATTTCTTGTTGCAGGTATTGCGAATGAAACATGCTGTTAAGTGGGCATAGTGAAATTACTTACTGTAAGTATTCCTTTAAGTTTTTTTCAGCTTGTCACAAAATAATAATAATCTGTATAAACCCCCTGTTTAAACGACATGTATGAGAGTAACACTGGGCACAGAGATGCCCTGAGATCAATTTTGAGTTGCTTACCTCAAACCACTATCGAATCTATCGCTCAGTATGCAAACGGACTGCCTGTGAGCCGCTCTCTTGTCTCAACAGGAGCAACACATAAAGAGTAGCGACCATGAAGGTCGACAGAAGCAAGTTAAAGAAAACCCCCACAGAAGCTGTGAGTATGCAGAGCGTGAGCCGCGACCCAGACACCGCTCCCCGCGTGCTCGTGCTCTTCCTTCATCCCTCTCGATATTCATCTCTCTCTCCGTCTCCCCCTCCTCTTCCACAGCCTGCGGACTGCAGGACGCTTATAGAGAAGCTTAAGGGATGCAGCGACGAGCAACTGCTGCTGGAACTACAGCACATCAAGACCTGGAATATTGGCAAGGTGAGGACAGATGCTTGTCTTACCATTGTCACCCCCCTCTCCCCACTGGTTCCTGTTTGAAAAGGTTCTTGAATGTCGGGTTTGAGGATGCCAGATGTGGCCACATTTTGGGTTGTCCAGTGCCCTCAGCAGGATTTTCCCAGCACTGAATGAGATCAAGCTGACCTCAGGGTCACTAAGGAACCTCATCTTAGTACCCGCTCATGACAAGTGAAACGACATCTATACATGTCTATAGACATTAACCACTGACCTTTCCGTGGCCCACCAGTGTGAGCTGTACCACTGGGTGGACCTGCTGGACCGATTCGATGGCATCCTGTGCGACGCGGGCCAGACGGTGGAGAACATGTCGTGGCTGCTGGTGTGTGACCGGCCGGACAACGGGCAGCTCAAGGCCCTGCTGCTGGCCGTGCTCAACTTCACGGCCCTGCTCATCGAGTACAGCTTCTCCAGGCACCTCTACAGCTCCATAGAGGTAGGAGGCATGGGTTGTGTGTGTGATTGGTCATCGATCAGAAACGAAGGGCTCGGAAACGAAACGTTTTGTCGACGCGTCTTGTTCTTATTTGGCTCCTCCTTCACGTTCTCCTCTTGTGTTCCCAGCACCTGACCACCCTGCTGGCGTCCTGCGACATGCAGGTGGTGCTGTCGGTGCTGAACCTCCTCTACGTGTTCAGCAAGCGCTCCAACTACATCACCAGACTGGGCTCCGACAAGAGGACCCCCCTACTGGCCCGTCTACAGCACCTGGCCGAGGTATATATGCAGGTTAACCCCTCAACCCCCCCCACCCCCTGCTCTCTTCTACACGTTGGCCATACGGACACAATGGTATTGTATGAAGAGGTGACTGTTTCATCCACATGTTTCTTCTGCAGAGCTGGGGAGGGAAGGAGAATGGCTTTGGCCTGGCCGAGTGCTGCAGGGACCTGCCCATGACGGTGAGCACTTGTCGTCTCACCCCCAATGACTCATCCAGTTGCTTGATGCGTTGTAAACAATATCCCTTTTTTTCCTGTTTAAAGGCCACTAATGCTAATTTCTTCCCCCCCCATCCCCGTCAATGTCTCCTTGGCGACCTGAGCAGAAGTACCCTCCCAGTGCCACCACGCTACACTTTGAGTTCTATGCTGAACCCGGGCCCGAGGTCAAAGTGGAGAGGAAGGTGATGAGAAACACCACGCCTGGCGCAAGGCCTTTGTGTCAGCTGTCACACAGCAGAGGTGGCTCTTACTGACCCTTGTGTGAAATTCTCTCTTCCCGCACAGCAGACCAGTAGTAACACACTACACTACATCCACATCGAACAGCTGGACAAGGTAAGGGGCCGCTGTCTCTCACCAGATATGGAACATGGAAGCCCAGTCAAACTACTTTGCTTGCTCTCAGTCTGAAGAAACCTAATGACCTTACCCCCATTCCTTCTCTCTCCCTCAGATCTCTGAGAGCCCATCTGAGATCATGGAGTCCCTGACGGTGATGTACAACATCCCGAAGGACAAGCAGACCCTGCTGTTCACACACATCCGTCTGGCCCACGGCTTCTCCAACCACAAGAAGAGACTGCAGGCTGTACAGGCCCGCCTACATGCCATCTCCATACTTGGTTAGTACCAGTACCATCTCCATACTGGGTTAGTACCAGTACCATCTCCATACTGGGTTAGTACCAGTACCATATCTCCAAACCACCATAAAGAGAGCTACTTTGCTGTGTCGCCAAGACACGTGGTTGGTTGATGGTCAGTTTCTTCAAAACATTCCACCACTAACCACTGCCTTCTCCCAGCGCCACTGTAGTCATCATTGTGCTCGCTCTCTCTCTCCCCCCAGTTTACTCCAACGCACTCCAGGAGTCCGCCAACAGTATTCTGTACAACGGCTTGATAGAGGAGCTGGTGGATGTGCTGCAGATCACAGACAAACAGCTTGTGGTAAGGAACGTCTGTGTGCCTGTCTCTCCCTTGGTGTGGGGCACTGCCCTGTGCCACCCCGCTCTGGTGGGCCAGCGCCACATTCCAGGCGTAGGTGTGAAGTAGGACCCACTGTTCTCCGCAGTCATGCCAAGTCATGAATGATTGAAAGTGTTGTCATGATCTGCTAGGCCAACACCCTTTATGCTGAACGTACGTTCCGCATTCAACAGACATTCCACCCCCCACCCCTCCCTCCCAACAGCTTCAACGTGTCATTTTGGTTGATCGTCACACTGCGTCTTCTCTAAAAGCGTGCTAACCCTAGCCCTCCTCCTCCACCCAGGACATCAAGGCAGCGTCTCTGCGCACGCTCACCTCCATCGTGCACCTGGAGAGGACGCCCAAGCTGTCCAACATTATCGACTGCACCGGCACCGCTTCCTACCACGGCTTCCTGCCCGTGCTGGTGCGCAACTGCATACAGGCCATGATAGGTGAGCAGGCCTCTACACTCATGTTTTCCCCAATGAGTACATGTGCTCCTAAAGGAAAAATGTAGGAGCACACTAAGAAATTTAGGAGCACAATGTAAAAAAAAAAATAGTATTTGTTTATTAAACATAACTTTACAGTTAATGCTGGTAGACAACTAATGACTTTCACTCTGATAGAACTAGAACAAATAATTTAAGAAACATGTATATCATTTCAAATATTTTCCTAAAATACTGGGACATTATGGACTGTATATTAAAGCAAACCACGGATTGGTAGTCAAAGCTAGGTAGACCCAAAGCCGTATAAAAAGAGAGTTGCGACACTTCCATAGTAATCGAAGACTGCGGAAGTAAAGCGTGTCATTTGCGATCTATATTCCAAAAATTGACAACGTTCAACCCCATTCATTTTCAGTGTTTCCGAAGCAAGTTAGCTGGTAAATTGATCAAATGACAGCATTTCATATTTCAACACATAAGCAGAGGTCTTCAACTCTGGTCCTCAGGGATCCCCTGTCCTGCTTGTTTTAGATGTTTCCCTGCTCCAACACACCTGATTCAAATGAATGAGTCGTTATCTAATTGGGCAGAAGCCTGTTAACGACCATTCATTTGAATCAGGTGTGTTGGAGCAGGGAAACATCTAAAACGTGCAGGATAGGGGGTCCCTGAGGACCAGGGTTGAAGACCTCTACATTACTGGACCTCATATCAATTGTTATTAGTAGTATTTTATGTAGCCATTTTTACTTAAAGTTTATTGCAAGATATAGCTCGTTAGATTCTAAATGCAGTTAGTTAGACTGTAGGTCTAGTATCTAACGTAAGCTACACTTTCACTGTAGCTAGCTACAGAACACGTGTATCATAAGTCCGTTGGTTTATAGTCTTTCAAATTGGTTCTAGTTATTGGTGTTCGTTGGCATACAAAGTTAGTCTTACTAGCCTAGCTTTACTAGGTAGTCTTACTAGCTCTAGCTAGCTGTCGACGCTTGGCAGGAATTTCAGGTCCACTCTTGAAAAACAAACTTGACCCTCTCACTGGACATATTGTATAATAAAATGTTTTATTGAAGGCAATTGGTTGCCTTGTATATTCTGTTCTATTTACCAAACTCCTTTCTTGTCTTAAATTGAGCAGTTGCTGGTGTGAGCTATGGTAGCTAGCATTGGAATTTGTAGCTCTGCTTGACAATACTGCTGCCTCGTGTTATAAGTTAATGTAATACATGAATGTTAATAAAGTATGAGACATATACATGATGCAACACACCAGTAACCAATTGATATGTGTTAATATACAGAAAATGTCAGTAAATCGAGATGCTGCTACTGTCTGTCCCGTCAAACTATTCAAGCAGGTAGACAGCAGTGTTTATTTTGCGAGCTACTTGAACCATGTGATCACCAAAGTGATCACATGTCGGCGAGGTCGAAGAGTGTCGTAGCTCTCTTTTTATATGGCACTGGCCCATTGGGTGCGAGTTTGTTGTTCTGATTTGTATGAAGTTCAGCGCGTGCAGTCGCAACCCCGTCACTTGCTTTCCATGTGAAATCAATGGTATGCTTCACTTCATCGCGCTGTTGTTCCGTAGTCAATATATTGACAACAGCCCGTCACTCGTGCACTGTGCTTTTAAATTATTTTTCAAGTTCGCACATAACTATTTTTAGGCGTAAATGGGAGTGAAACACTGGCACTGTGGAGCCCTGGTGAGCCAGCGCCACACGCTCAGAGCCTGACGTCAGAACCGGAGTACCAGGCTCTGTCTGCGGGTGACTGTTCCTGTGACTGAGATGGGAATATTTTCATCTCGGATGGTTGGATGGCTTGAAGGACTCCTAGATGGGAAGTGACATGGCTCGAAGGACTCCTAGATGGGAAGTGACATGGTTGCCACCCTGCTTGCCTTTCCCCCAGACCCCCTGATGGAGCCCTACCCGCACCAGTTTGCCACGGCCCTGTTCTCCTTCCTCTACCACCTGGCCAGCTACGACGCCGGGGGCGAGGCCCTGGTCTCCTGCGGCATGATGGAGGCCCTGCTGAAGGTGAGCCGCCACGCTGGCTTCCCCCGCTCCTATGTAACCCCTCTAGCTCACACAGGTCCAGGGCTGACGACGCCCTGACCTGGTGGGTAGGTCTGCAGCATCGCCTTAGAACGGCCTTCACTTCTGTCGCCTGCTGGAGTCTCAGAAGATTACAGCTCACGCCAAGGGTTCTTCTATTGAGATGTTGTCAAATGGTTTGCATTTTCAAGATGAGACCATACTAAGGCTGCTAAAAGGTATTGAATGAGTAGCGTTCAAATATGTGATCGTTCGAATGTGGGTCCCACAGCGTAACATCACATGTGATTTCAAACATTCCAATTGAATGTTTTCCACTAGACAAATGCTATGCTTCAAACGCTTTAGTATGGCTTCATAATGTTCTAATGAGAAGGTTAAGAAGTAACTAATAGTTTTCTTAGCATTGCTAAGAGTATTATGCTCGGTAACTTAGCCCGGAAGCTAACTAAAGCTAGCTACCGTTTCTGAAAAATAACATGGCGCTGTGGGGACCGTTGGAAATATTTAGAACTCACTCAGCTAAAGGTTAATACATGTGAGGGTTTGTCTGCCCACTGCAGCTGTTAAGAGGCCTCTGTCTGACCTGAGTCTCTTTGAGAACTCAAGTCATGGTTCAGTACTCAATACATATTAGTGTGCCTGTGTAATGACTAGATCGATTCATGTTGAGACCTTGAATGGAAAGGTAGATGAATGTGTTCAAATGGAGCCCTTGTCTATCCAACACAGTCAAGTCCTGATGTCTGCTAACACACAATCTGATGTCGTCCATTCCCTGTGTGTGTGCGTGCGTGCAGGTGATCAAGTTCCTGGGGGACGAGCAGGATCAGATCACCTTTGTGACGCGGGCAGTCCGGGTGGTGGACCTCATCACCAACCTGGACATGGCTGCCTTTCAGTCCCACAGCGGCCTTACCATCTTCATCAGCAGACTGGAGGTACACGCTCACACACACACACACACACACAGTCACACACACACACACAGTCACACACACACACACAGTCACACACACACACAGTCACACACACACACA
This sequence comes from Hypomesus nipponensis, assembly GCF_054491055.1. Lineage (NCBI taxonomy): Eukaryota > Metazoa > Chordata > Actinopteri > Osmeriformes > Osmeridae > Hypomesus > Hypomesus nipponensis. The sequence continues at coordinate 5,607,152 of NC_140378.1, read as the reverse complement.
CAGTCACACACACACACACAGTCACACACACACACAGTCACATACACACACGCCCAGTCACACACACACACACACGCACATACACACACATTCAGCCTCCAGGTCTGACGCAGCCCTCTAAGCCCTCTGCTCAGTCAACAAAACACATGCCTGTATTAACACCTCCCTCCAACACTCGTCTGTCCGTGCAGCATGAGGTGGACCTTTCCAGGAAAGAGTGCCCTTTCGTCATCAAGCCAAAGATCCAGAGGCCCGGAGCGTCGGCCGAGTCTGAGGACATGGACACAGACATGGACGTGTCTGAGGTTGCCATGGAGAGCAGCCCGGGGCCCTCCTCTGGCCCCGCCTCCGCCAAGCCCGACTCAGACAGCCGGGCGCAGAGCAGCGCCCCGCGACCAGGTAAACACACACACACACACGTGTACCTGCTCTCTGTCAATTGTCACCGCCACACAATACTCCACAAGTCCCACAATATCAGCATGCACACTTCCTGTGTGTTCATGCACACTTCCTGTGTGTTCTCCCCAGGTGTGCAGTGCATCCCCCAGAGAGCAGCTCTGTTGAAGTCCATGCTCAACTTCTTAAAGAAAGCTATCCAAGACCCCGCCTTCTCTGACGGCATCCGCCACGGTAAGCCCCTCCCCCACAGCCCTCCCCCCTCTGATGCACACCCTGACCCAGGAGTCAAGGCCCCCACAGAGCTACAGGCAACTAACCTCAGCAGTAGAGGCCACAAGCAGCATCAAGGCCACAGATATGCACCACTATGCAAATCCTGTTTGCTCTCCCTTCCCCTCCAACTCACGTCTCCCCATCCTCCTGTCTTCCCCTCGCTCTGCAGTAATGGACGGGTCCTTGCCTACCTCACTCAAGCACATCATCAGTAATGCCGAGTATTACGGGCCCTCTCTCTTCCTGCTGGGTGAGTCCACTGGGCCAAGGAGGGGTCTCCACCCACATGAAGTGACTGGATAAAAAACACCCCCCCCCCCCTCCCCCCTTTACTGAAGCTCTGCTGTCTCTGGACACTCGGGTCTTCGGAAACCATGGTGATTCTGTAACATTGTCCTGTTCCTCTCTCCTGTATCTCTCTCCACCCCCCCACCCCACAGCTACGGAGGTGGTGACTGTGTTTGTGTTCCAGGAGCCGTCTCTCCTCTCCTCCCTGCAGGATAACGGCCTCACTGACGTCATGTTGCACGCCCTCCTCATCAAAGACGTGAGTGTGCCAGCACTCCCTCCCTCCTCCTGCTCCTCTATCTCTCTCTCTCTCTCGCTCTGTTTCTCTGTTTCTCATCCACTCACTCTACCCTTCTCACTGCTCATCTTCCCTCACTGCTCCCCCTCTCCTCTCCACGTTTTTAGAAATGTTTAAATGTCACATCCTCACTCTCTTTCCTGCGGGCGGACACACACAGCAGCACAAGTCTTCCACCACTCACACACACACACACCTTTCTCCCTCTCTCCATGCTCCACTCGGATCCCCCGCAGTAACTCCTCCACCCCTCCGGCACACAACACTGGGCGGAGCCTTTGGCCACTAGGTTTTCCCTCTTGTCGTCGCCGTCCTCTTCCTGCTCCCCCGCCTCCTCCTCGGCCCTCATTGCCTTTGCGTTTTGGTTCCCTGCCTCCCTCGAGTTGACCCCTCCCCTCGCCACTCTGTCTCTCACCCTCTCTCTCTTCCTCCCCTTCTTTTCTCTCTTCTTTTCTCTCTCTCTCTCTTTTCTGCCTTTTTCTCTCTCTCACAGTCTCTCTCTCTGCAGGTGCCCGCCACGCGCGAGGTGCTGGGCTCCCTCCCCAACGTGTTCAGCGCCCTGTGCCTGAACGCGCGTGGCCTGCACTCCTTCGTCCAGTGTCAGCCCTTCGAGCGCCTGTTCAAGGTGCTGCTCTCGCCGGACTACCTGCCCGCCATGCGCCGCCGCCGCAGCTCCGACCCGCTGGGTGAGTGTGTGTGTGTGTGTGGTGTGTGTGTGTGTGTGTGTGTGAGTAAGTGAAGCTATGTCGTGTCCCAAGTTGAAAGTGAAAACATTTGTTGACGTGTGTGTGCACACGCTTGTGTCCCCAGGTGACACAGCGTCGAACCTGGGCAGCGCTGTTGACGAGCTGATGAGACACCAGCCCACTCTGAAGACCGACGCCACCACCGCCATCATCAAGGTGAGCTATTCTGCCACAGACGCACATGCCCCTTCATGGGTTACCTGCTCAAGGCATATTGATAGCTTCAATGTACTAGATTTCCTATGCATACTTAAACACACTTTTGCACAAGCAAAACCCCTATTCGTCACCCAATGAGTATTATTTTGAATGTCTTTTGTATTTGGGTGGCAGTATTAAAGAGCAATGTTTAGTTTTTGATTTAGTAGTTTATCCTTTTGCTTTTTAAGTAAGTTATGTTTGCGTTCAAACAAGTGCACAGTCCTGTGTGTGTTGGATATGAACTGTCATATGAACTAAACCCCCCCCCCCCTCCCAACAGTTGCTGGAGGAGATCTGTAACCTGGGCCGCGCCCCGGAGTACATCTGCCAGAAGCCGTCCATCCAGAAGGCTGACGGCACGGTGGCCGTGCCCCCGGCCCGCTCCAGCCACGCGGCCGAGGAGGCGTCCAGCGAGGACGAGGAGGAGGAGGAGGCTCTGCACACCTTCAGCCAGCAGCAGGGGGAGCCAGAGAGCACCAGACAGTCAGTGCCCGTTCAACTGTATGACATTAAACAGATGTGGAAGTACACTGTTTTTCTTTCTTTTTTTTTCTTCCTTCATTCCCCCCCCTCTCTTCCCTCCTTCCTTTTGGCATAATCTTTCAGTTATCTTAATCCCTTTCTGTTGCCAGCGGGGAGTGTTTTGTGATCGGAGGGTTGTAACCACGGCGTTCCTCTCTGTTCTTCTTCCCCCTCAGGGTGGTTGGCACAGAGGAGAGGATACCCATCCCTCTCATGGACTACATTCTGAACGTGGTGCGTGTTTACCTTCTGGCACGGCATCAGGCCCTCCCATGGGCCCGCGACCAAGTCACATTCCGACGCTCTTGTTTTCATAAGTGTTTGTGTACATCCCTGCCCAAATCAGGAGCTAACAACCAACAGAGTTGACCTGGAAAACCAATATAGTGTGTTTTTGTTTGTTTTTCCTCCGCCGGGGGAAACACTAATCGTCTGTCGTTGTTGTGGGTTTTCTCCAGATGAAGTTTGTGGAGTCCATCCTGAGCAACAACACCACGGACGACCACTGCCAGGAGTTTGTGAGCCAGAAGGGCCTGCTGCCCCTGGTGTCCATCCTGGGCCTGCCCAACCTGCCCATCGACTTCCCCACCTCGGCCGCCTGCCAGGCCGTGGCCGGGGTCTGCAAGTCCATACTGGTGAGGGCCCACGCTGGAGCACACGCTGGGAGGATGGGGGTACATGAAGGGCCTGTTCCTGGTTGACAGATTGGGGGGGGGGGGGGGTTATGTACAGGGTAGGGATGTCAAGCTGACATCCTAAACAGGTACAGATGGGCTACACCTGGACCCACCTACTGGATTGATGTGTGTTGGTTGTCTTAACAAGACGATCTGTGTCTGGGAATAGTTACCTCTGACAAGAATTTCTCACTTAATCAAAGCGTTGTCTCGTTGATGTGGGGGGGGAAATAAACCCATGTGTGACGGCTGTACTGACCCATGTCTCCCCTCTGCTCCTCCAGACCCTCTCCCACGAGCCCAAGGTGCTCCAGGAGGGCCTGTGCCAGCTGGACAGCATCCTGTCGGCCCTGGAGCCGCTCCACAGGCCCATCGAGGTGCCCGGGGGCTCCGTGCTGCTCCGCGAGCTGGCCACGGCCGGCCACGTCACCGACGCCACCCTGTCGGCCCGCGCCACGCCGCTGCTGCACGCGCTCACCGCCGCACACGCCTACATCCTCATGTTCGTCCACACCTGCCGCGTGGGACAGGTGAGAGCAGAGCTAGGGCTGTCACTGTGTGGCACGGGAACTTTATGCGCACACACACACAAGGGCATTCAAGAGTCTGGTTTAGTGTCGGGTGGGTTGGCGGGGCTGGGCTGTTTGTTGTGATGAAGTGCAAGACTGACAGACCTCCTGTTCTGCCGTTAGAGCGAGATCCGGGCCATCTCTGTGAACCAGTGGGGCTCCCAGCTGGGCCTGAGTGTCCTGAACAAGCTGAGCCAGCTCTACTGCTCCCTGGTGTGGGAGAGCACCGTGCTGCTGTCTCTCTGCACCCCCAACAGGTCAGCAAACCAACCTGCTCGCTCTGTCTCTTTGTCTTATCTCAGTGTTATCTTCAGCCCTTTTTTCCCCTCAGTTGCTGTTTTACTTTCATCGCCAGTCTCTCTCTCTGAGTAGTCTTCTCTGACCCCCCCCCCCCCTCTCCTCTGCCTCCCCCAGCCTGCCCCCTGGCTGTGAGTTTGGCCAGGCTGACATGCAGAAGCTGGTGCCCAAGGAGGAGAAGCCGTCTGGCAGCAGCAGCTCCTCAGCAGCCGCCTCCACCTCCAGGAGAAGCGGTAATACACACACACACACACACACACACAGAGAGCTTCTCCTCACACAAATGTCACCTTTGATACATCCATTGGCTTGTGCTTGAATGAGTAAACGGAGCAGAATCCCAAGTCCAGCTGTTCCTCTGCCCCCCGGGCCAGCTCTAACCCCCGTCTCTCTCCGCTCCTCCAGCCGACGCAGAGGCCGTGTCTGTGGACCCGTCCGCCCAGGGCCTGCTGGAGGGCATGGGGCTCGACGGGGACACGCTGGCCCCCATGGAGACGGACGAGCCCGCCGCCGCCGACCCCAAGGCCAAGTCGAAGCTCACCCCTGCCATGGCCACACGCATCAAGCAGATCAAGCCCCTGCTGTCTGGTGAGGGAGACCCCCTGGGCCATACTGGCCGTCGCCTTAGTCAGTGGAGACATTTCAGGAGCTTTGATTCACTTGTTTTAGTCTGGTTTTATTTTAAGTTCTCTCTCCCTGGACAGTTTTTGGATCGTTTCGAGGATATTGAAGAGCGTTCGAAACGTCCTTGTTTAACTCTCCTCCCTCTCTTTGTCCCTTTTTTTTAACTCTCCTCCTCTCGCCCTCCGTCTCGCTCCCTCCTTCCCTCCACCCAGCCTCCTCCCGTCTGGGCAGGGCCCTGGCTGAGCTGTTTGGTCTGCTGGTCAAGCTGTGCGTGGGCTCCCCGGTGCGCCAGCGCCGCTCGCACCATGCCACCAGCACCGGCACGGCCCCCACGCCGGCCGCCCGCGCCACCGCCTCCTCCCTTACCAAGCTGCTCACCAAGGGCCTCAGCTGGCAGCCGCCGCCCTACACCCCCACGCCTCGCTTCAGGTACAGATGCTCCCGCAACCGGCCCGCAGGGTTTAGCTGTGCGCTCCGAGTGGGTGAACCGGCCGTTCTGTCGGGAGGTCCAGGTGGAAACGATAAGGCTTCTTTTCAAATATTCTGCTGGAATATCAATGCCATATGGGTACCGCAGAGCTAGGCAATTACAGGAGAGCAAATGGAAAAAAGGCTCTTTCTATGGTGGTTTGAAGGCTGTTATGAAGGTGTAAAGTGAGAAGTGTCCCCTCTCCTGCAGACTGACCTTCTTCATCTGCTCTGTGGGCTTCACGTCGCCCATGCTGTTTGATGAGAGGAAGTACCCCTACCACCTCATGCTGCAGAAGTTCTTCTGCTCCGGCGGCCATGACGCCCTGTTCGAGTGAGTCGGCAAAAAAACACAAACATGCCTTGTCATCCAAGATGAAGACACAATGATCATTCCCTTTGAAGTCATGACTAGCAATTTGACACATGCACAAATGGATTTTGAATGCCAATGAGTGTCGTGACGATGTCAGGCATGTTCTTCCGTCAGTGCTGTACTGACCTCCGTCTCTCTCCTCGCAGGACGTTTAACTGGGCCCTGTCCATGGGGGGCAAGGTGCCCGTGTCAGAGGGGCTGGAGCACGCCGACCTACCCGACGGCACGGGGGAGTTCCTGGACGCCTGGCTGATGCTGGTGGAGAAGATGGTGAACCCCAGCACCGTGCTGGATTCTCCCCACTCCCTGCCCGCCAAGGTGCCCGGCGTCACGCCCACCACGCCCCAGTTCAGCGCCCTGCGCTTCCTCATCGTCACCCAGAAGGTCAGTAGCAGCGCTGGGAAGACGGCCACAGCTCCGTAGTCACGTTGAGATGTTAGTGGTTGTACCGTGAGTGTGTGTGTGTGTTCCATTTCTTAAATATACCCCCTCCCCCCCCTTCTCTCTAGGCGGCGTTTAACTGCATCCGCAGCCTGTGGAACCGCAAGCCCCTGAAGGTGTACGGAGGGCGCATGGCTGAGTCCATGCTGGCCATCCTCTGCCACATCCTCCGGGGGGAGCCCGTCATCCAGGAGCGCCTGGCCAAGGAGAGGGAGGGCACGGCGCGGCCGGAGGAGGAAGGGCCCCCCCCGGGGCCCGTGGTGGCTGTCGGGGCCCCTGGAGCGCCCGTGGTGGTGGGAGAGGGACCCCCAGGACCGGGGCCTGCGGCCGGAGGACCACCTCCACCAGCAGCACCCCCACCAGCTGCAGCAGCAGCAGGAGGGGGTGGAGGAGGAGGGAGTGGAGGAGGTGGGGGAGGGGTTGGTGGAGGAGGAGGAGGAGCGGACGACTCCACTAACTCTACCCCCAGGAGGGATCCTCAGGTCAACCAGCCGCAGCTAACTCAGGTGAGGGGGGGGGGGGGTGGAGATTAGAGAAGGTGTGAGTGTGGAGGATTCTTTCTTATTTTTTGGGGAACACATTGCAATATTATTTTGTGTCATCCATCGCTTCCGTCTATTTAATGATTGGCAAAAGATCTGGAATTTACACCGATCAAGCTGTTATAACAAATTTGACATTGCTATGTTGACAACTGTCAGCCATTTCCAATAGCATTGTTAGCCACCCATATGCTAGCCTTGTTAGCAACCTACAGTACACTAGCATTGTTAGCCAGCTACAGTGCACTAGCATTTTTAGCCAGCTACAGTGCGCTAGCATTGTTAGCCAGCTACAGTGCGCTAGCATTGTTAGCCAGCTACAGTGCGCTAGCATTGTTAGCCAGCTACAGTGCGCTAGCATTGTTAGCCAGCTACAGTGCGCTAGCATTGTTAGCCAGCTACAGTGCGCTAGCATTTGTTAGCTACCGTCTACCTTGGTGGCTAACACAGCTCATATGAGATGGAATTGACCTGTTGTCTGTAGACCTCTTCTTCCAATCACACCCCTCCTTCTCCCCTCTGGTCTGACACTGGCCACTTTGTTTCCATGACAGGGAGGAAGCAGAGAGAGAGAGAGGCAGTCACAGGTCAACCTGCAGCAGCTCCAGCAGGTACTAGAGCCTACTGCAGGGAGAGAGTTAGGGTTAGCTTACTGCAGGGAAAGACCACAAGAGGAAGGTTAGGGTTAGACCACAGGAGGAGGGGGGATGGCGATCAGGAGAGGATGGTAGAAGGTGGCAGGTTTGGAAGGAGTGGAGGGCAGAGAGAGAGCAGGAGGAAGAGGGTAATGAGGCGTGAGGAGAACAGGAAGAGGGAGAAGGTGACATAACAGCAGGAGAGCTGGAGTGAAGGAGAGAATCCACAAGTCAGATTTTACAGGGCAAAAGTTGAAAAGGTCAGAATGCTCGTGGAGAGAAAAATCCTTAATGGGAAAACAGGGATTTCAAAATTTAGTCGGCACCGGTTATGTGATGAGTTGGTGCAGAGAGGTGAGGGAAGGCAGGCTGTACATGTCTCTCTGGCTACTCAGAAGGATGAGGAATGTCTGCCAGTGTCAGAGAGAAATCTTCCTCAGGTCCATTTTTCAGTTCCACTATGCTGCTTCCTCCTGTCTGTACATCTTCCACGTTTAGATTTTTTTTTCTGTCTACGGTTTCTTTTACAAACTTTTATTTCCTCGTCCGTTGGATTCTGAACTGTTTTTGCACCGTGAACAGCGTCCCTGTCAGTCCTCCATCACCCTTTATCTTGTTTTTCTTTCTCTGTCTTTCTGTGGTTGCCTCTGTGTCGGTCTCTGTGTGTCTCTCCCTCTCTGTGTGTCTCTCCCTCTCTCTGTGTCTCTCCCTCTCTGTGTCTCTCCCTCTCTGTGTCTCTCCCTCTCTGTGTCTCTCCCTCTCTGTGTCTCTCCCTCTCTGTGTCTCCCTCTCTCTGTGTCTCTCCCTCTCTCTGTGTCTCTCCCTCTCTGTGTCTCTCTCCCTCTCTGTGTCTCTCCCTCTCTGTGTGTCTCTCCCTCTCTGTGTGTCTCTCTCCCTCTCTGTCTCTCTCCCTCTCTGTCTCTCTCCCTCTCTGTGTGTCTCTCCCTCTCTGTGTGTCTCTCTCCCTCTCTGTCTCTCTCCCTCTCTGTGTGTCTCTCCCTCTCTCTGTGTCTCTCCCTCTCTCTGTGTCTCTCCCTCTCTGTGTCTCTCTCCCTCTCTGTGTCTCTCCCTCTCTGTGTGTCTCTCCCTCTCTGTGTGTCTCTCTCCCTCTCTGTCTCTCTCCCTCTCTGTCTCTCTCCCTCTCTGTGTGTCTCTCCCTCTCTGTGTGTCTCTCTCCCTCTCTGTCTCTCTCCCTCTCTGTGTGTCTCTCCCTCTCTCTGTGTCTCTCCCTCTCTGTGTCTCTCTCCCTCTCTGTGTCTCTCCCTCTCTGTGTGTCTCTCCCTCTCTGTGTCTCTCCCTCTCTCTGTGTCTCTCCCTCTCTGTGTGTCTCTCCCTCTCTCTGTGTCTCTCCCTCTCTGTGTGTCTCTCCCTCTCTGTCTCTCTCCCTCTCTGTGTGTCTCTCCCTCTCTGTGTCTCTCTCCCTCTCTGTGTCTCTCTCCCTCTCTGTGTCTCTCTCCCTCTCTGTCTCTCTCCCTCTCTGTGTGTCTCTCCCTCTCTGTGTGTCTCTCTCCCTCTCTCTGTGTCTCTCCCTCTCTGTGTGTCTCTCCCTCTCTGTGTGTCTCTCCCTCTCTGTGTGTCTCTCCCTCTCTGTGTGTCTCCCTCTCTGTGTGTCTCTCCCTCTCTGTGTCTCTCCCTCTCTGTGTGTCTCTCCCTCTCTGTGTCTCTCCCTCTCTGTGTCTCTCCCTCTCTGTGTCTCTCCCTCTCTGTGTCTCCCTCTCTCTGTGTCTCTCCCTCTCTCTGTGTCTCTCCCTCTCTGTGTCTCTCTCCCTCTGTGTGTCTCTCCCTCTCTGTGTGTCTCTCCCTCTCTGTGTGTCTCTCCCTCTGTGTGTGTCTCTCCCTCTCTGTGCCTCCCGCTGCTCTAACTGTGTGTGTGTGTTGTGCCTCCAGCTGATGGACATGGGTTTCTCCCGGGAGCACGCCATGGAGGCCCTGCTCAACACCAGCACCATGGAGCAGGCCACCGAGTACCTGCTCACACACCCTCCTCCACTGCTGAGCGGAGCTGTCAGAGTAAGACATACACACTCCTCTCATCCCACGTTCTCACTTTTACGTGTTTTCACGGACTGTGCTGTGAGCGTCACTGCTCTCTCTCCCGAGCGTATCTGGCTTGACTGTTGGTTCCGCTTCCTGAGCTTGACTTATGTTGTTTGTGCCCCTGCAGGACCTCAGCATGTCTGAGGAGGACCAGATGATGAGGGCCATCGCCATGTCCCTGGGACAGGAGGTCAGCATGGAGCAGCGCTCCGACTCCCCAGAGGTACACACACACGCGCTTAACAACACACGCATACACGTACGTACACAAACTTAGCCTCACATGTACACCCCCCTCTCATACCGTGCCCTTATCAAACCGACCCCCATGAATAAACAACCCCCCCCTGCTCACCCACCCGACGCCCCTCTCTCTCCCCCCCCCAGGAGGCGGCACGGCGGCGTGAGGAGGAGGACCGGCGTGCGCGGGAGCGTGCGGAGGAGGAGGAGGCCCGCTGCCTGGAGCGTTTCCTGGAGGCGGAGCCGCTGGACAGCGGCGAGCTGCACGCCTTCACAGACTCAATGCTGCCCGGCTGCTTCCACCTGCTGGACGAGCTGCCCGACACGGTGTACCGCCTCTGTGACCTGCTCATGACCGCCATCAAGAGGAACGGCCCCGAGTACCGAGACCTCATCCTGCGCCAGGTGGTCAACCAGGTCAGTGGTCATGGGGACTGGCCCTCAAGCTGGGAGGGGGTGGGGTTAGGGTTAGAATCACACTGTGTCTCTGAACCCTGGTTGGAACCCTGGATCACCCGTCTGTGTCCTCTCGGCAAGCTATCAAATCAAAGGATGTCAAATCATCCCTGGGCTGCATGTTAATGTGTGTGTGTCCGTGTCCGTGCTGCAGGTGTGGGAGGCCGCCGATGTCCTGATCAAGGCAGCCGTGCCCCTGACCACCAGCGACACCAAGACCGTGGCAGAGTGGACCAGACAGATGGCCACCCTGCCCCAGGCCTCCAACCTGGCAACCCGCATCCTGCTGCTCACGCTGCTGTTTGAGGTACGGGGGGCCCGAGGGGGACCGGCCGTCTCTTCTGTTCTTCATAGACGCGTCACAACCTCAAATAATGAAGGGAGGAGACATGGAGCATCTGGACTGTGTTACTGCCCAGAACATCCCTGCATGCATGTTCTGAGCGTTGATTGCGTCTGTATGTTAATGTGTCTGTGTGTGTGTGTGTTCCAGGAGCTGAAGCTGTCGTGCGCCCGCGTGGTGGAGAACAGCGGCATCCTGGCGGTGCTGACCAAGCTGCTGGAGGTGGTGCAGCCCTGCCTGCAGGCTGCCCAGGAGCAGAAGGACGTCCACACCCCCAAGTGAGACCCCAACACACACACACACACACACACCCCACCAACACAGGACTGACAGACGGCCCCCTGCTGGCTCAGCTTCTCCCGTCTCCCTATAAACATGCAGAGAACATGCGCATGCCGTTTCCGTTGTTCCTGCTGGTGTCATTTGGCAGACGCTTAGCAGTCATTTAGCAGACGCTCTTATCCAGAGCCACTTACAGTAAGTACAGGGACAGTGTCTCAGCACTGATCAGACCCTTGTTCTCCTCAGGTGGATCACGCCAGTGCTGCTCATCATCGACTTCTACGAGAAGATGGCCGTCTCATCCAAGCGCAGAGCCCAGATGAACAAGGTGAGAATCACACCTGTACACACACACACACACACACTGAGGTCCCTAGCGTAGAGCAACGACAAGATCGGATTCCCTTCTTTCTACTCCACCACACACTTTTACACACACACACACTACACAATCTTCTGTGTTCCTCATCCAGTACCTGCAGCCCAACGGGAACAACTGGCGTTGGTTTGACGACCGGTCGGGCCGCTGGTGCAGCTACAGCGCCTCCAACAACAGCACCATCGACTCGGCCTGGCGGGCCGGGGAGAGCAGCGTGCGCTTCACGGCCGGCCGCCGCAGATACACCGTGCAGTTCAACACCATGGTGCAGGTGAGGCAACACGCCAGCCAGCCGGCGCTGGAGCCTTCTCTGGTTTTGGCTGTTTTTTGTTCCTCTCTTGATTGGACCTCTCTGATGTTTGAACTCTGATGTTTTAACCCTTTGTTGAAAAGATTTTTGCCTTAAAATCCCCCCCCCCCCCCTCACACACACCCACCCACCTACTGGTCTGTACTCCTGCCAGCAGTGATGTTTAACCGCCGTCACTACATCTGTTCTCTCCCTCTGCCTCCCAGGTGAATGAGGAGACTGGTAACAGGAGGCCTGTGATGCTGACCGTCCAGAGAGTGCCCCGCGTGCCCAAGCCCTCCAAGGCAGGCAGCATGGCCGACACGGAGAGAGAGGAGAGCAAGACCCTGGAGGAGACCCAGACAGACCCAGGTAACCACCGCCTCCACGACCCCACAGAAGTCAACTCCAAGCCAATCGACAGGTTCAGAAGTCCTGGTCAAACGTCTTTACCACCACCCCCACCTTCTTCTTCCTCCAGACTCTGCCTCCACCACGGTGGAAATGAGCGCCCCCAAGGATGAGGGCCCCCAACAGAAGGAGCCCCCCTCCTCCACGGGGCCCTCGGCGCCCCCGGCCCCCCCCTGCACCGGCCCGGACCCCCCCTCCTCCTCCGCCTCGGAGCGTTCCCCGGGCGGGGCCATCGTGGTGCAGGGCCTGACGGACGAGATGACCACGGTGCTGATCCGCGCCTGCGTCAGCATGATCAGCGTGCCGGTGGACCCCGACACGCTGCACGCCACGCTGCGCCTCTGCCTGCGCCTCACGCGCACCCACCACTACGCCATGATGTTCGCCGAGCTCAAGAGCACGCGCATGATCCTGGGCCTCACGCAGGGCTCGGGCTTCAACGGCTTCACGCCGCTCGTCACGCTGCTGTTCAGGCACATCATCGAGGACCCGGCCACGCTGCGCCACACCATGGAGAAGGTGCGTCAGGCCTCGGGAGGGGGGGCTTTGCGGTTTTCACTTCTGTAAAGGGAAGGGATGCTTTTTACTCGCACTCACTGACATTGCGAGTCAAGGAACCCAAACCTTTTAAGGCTTCTTTTCCATGATTCTGTATTCATGCTTTTTTAAGCATCTATTATTCCCTCATAATGCCGTTGTTTTAAAGGGCGCCTGCTAAGTAAAATCCCAAATCCATCTCAATGTCATAAATTGTTAAATGTTACCCTTTTATAATTCATTTTTTACTATGAATTACACAGCTCAAGGTATATATATTTTTAAATTGTTTTAATGGGTACGATCACAAACAACTACCCCACAAACAAACATAATCATTATTATAACAATTATATAAAAAATGTTATACAACTCGGATACACAACATACTCATGTAATGAAGCCGTAGTAACGCAGTAGCGTGTGCCCCCCCCCCCCCAGGTGGTGAGGTCTGCAGTGACCAGCGGGGCGGGCAGCACCACGTCAGGCGTGGTGTCAGGCAGCCTGGGCTCCCGGGAGATCAACTACATCCTGAGGGTCCTGGGCCCCGCCGCGTGCCGCAACCCCGACTGCTTCGCCGACACGGCCAACAGCTGCGTCCGCATCGCCCTGCCGGCACCACGCGGGGCAGGCACCGGTGAGGACGCACCCCGAGAACACCCGGTCATGGCAATATGCACTCTGAACGCTGTCAGAAGAACTTAATAAGACAGTCGCTCAGTTGTGGAGTACTTGATGATCTGCTGCGTTCTGTGTTTGTGGTTCTGTATGTAGCTTTGGATCAAGGTTTCTAGTAAATGTCTTTTGTTGGTGTATTTACAAACCCTCTCCTTTTGGATCCAGCGTCAGACGACGAGTTTGAGAACCTGCGCATCAAGGGCCCCAACGCGGTGCAGCTGGTCAAGACCACGCCCCTCAAGCTGTCCCCACTGCCCGCCATCCCCGACACCATCAAGGAGGTCATCTACGACATGCTCAACGCCCTGGCAGCCTACCACGCACCTGAAGAAGGTACGGCACTGTCCTCACTGGGGAGGCTGGAGGTTCAGTACGACCCCTAAGATGTCTGGTGCTAACTGTGTGTGTGTGTGTAGCCGAGCGTCCTGAGGAGCGTGCAGCGACGGCTCCAGCTGGTCAGGACCTGTGTCAGATCCTGCAGGATGTGGGCGATGACGTCTACCAGCAGTACAGACTCACACGGCAGGGCAGCGACTTTGACTCGCAGTCTGCCTTCCACATCAACGTAAGTGTGTGTGTGTGTGAGACGTGGACCATTGCTCTTTCCTAATAGACCTACATGGAGAAGTGTGTGTGTGTGTGTTGGTCGCTGACGGTGTGTTTCCCTCTCCAGGCTCAGGTGTTTGCTGCAGACGGAGGCGTGGCTGAGTCCTCCCAGTCTGGAACGCCCCAAGGAGAAGGTGAGCCCCTCTCTCCCCCTCCACTGTCCACCCTGACCCCCCCTGCCCCCCACTGTCCTGCTCCCCCAATTGAGGCTCCAGTGACTGACTCCAGTGAGACGCTGGAACCTGGTTACAAAGGCTCGATTGGAAAAGAGGTTGATGTGTGACGGTTGGTGCCCCTGGCCCTACCTCCGTTTGAACAATGTGTGACAGTCAATCAACCCTCTCTGTTGGTCCCTCAGCCTCCACGCCAGAGGAGATGCGAGAGGAGAAGAAGGAGGTGGAGGGGGAGAAGGGGGCCGGCTCGGAGGAGGGCAAGGGGGCCAAGGCCAAGGCCAGCAAGCCCCTGATGCCCACCTCCACCATCCTGCGCCTGCTGGCCGAGCTGGTGCGCTCCTACGTGGGCATCGCTACGCTCATCGCCTCCTACTGCTACACCGCCGGCCAATCAGAGCTCATCAAGGAGGTGAGCTCCAGAGACGAGCGCTGGGCTGGGTTGTAGTCGTGTTATTTTCTATGTCACCTTTAATTGGTATTATCTAATGTATTTATTTCTGAAAATAACTGGGCTTTGTTCAGTATTGGGTCAAACATCTGCTGCCGTGTTAAGCAGTGTGTGTGGTCTTCTGGTTGTAATATTTTATCCAATAGCACCTTATTTGTCCCTACGTGCGTAGACTTACTAAGCACACGGTTCAATTCTGGGTCATTTTCCAACCTGAGAAAGCGTGCTATTTATAAGAGCGTAAACAGGCTTGTGTCTGACTCATTCCTGCTGTCCTCTGTGGAGCCAGGCCCATTTGGAACACTTATTGTGACCCACAAAAGTATATCATTTCCCTCCGGCCTTAAAATCTCACAGCTCCACTTCCAACCATGCTTTTTGACCTGACTCTCCTCTGCCCCCCCTTAACAGGACTGCAGTGTTCTGGCCTTTGTCCTGGACCACCTGCTGCCTCACACCCAGAACTCTGAGGACAAGGACACCCCCGCCCTGGCACGCCTCTTCCTGGCCAGCCTGGCTGCCGCCGGCACAGGCACCGACGCCCAGGTGGCCCTGGTCAACGAGGTGAAGGCAGCACTGAGCCGGGCGCTGGCCATGGCGGAGGGCACGGAGAAGCACGCCAGGTTGGTAGCGGAGGCAGAGGGTTACTCACTGCTCAGGAAACTTCTCGATTACTGCGGGGGAGGTCGTTTTCCTTGGGGTGAACTGTGGCGATGAAACCAATTGAAACTGAAATTTTGCACCAAGTTAGTCGGTCACGGAAATGCTATTTTTGCGGTCATAGAAACGTCCACGAACATGACAAATAGAGTTGTATTCACTGGCAGTGGGAACCCCACAAAGGCGTATAGCATGTATCCTGAAATGGTTCGTCCCTCCTCCTCCAGGCTCCAGGCAGTCATGTGCATCATCAGCACCATCATGGAGTCGTGCCCGTCCACCTCCAGCTTCTACAGCACAGCCGCCGCCAAGACGCAGCACAACGGCATGAACAACATCATCCGCCTCTTCCTCAAGAAGGGCCTGGTCAACGACCTGGCCCGCGTGCCCCACAGCCTGGACCTGTCCAGGTGGGAGTGCTCAGCACACACAGCGTAACACACCTCGACACACACACACACCTGAGACGCACGCCAGTAGCCTGACTGGAAACAAAAACACATCCATTCCCTGTCGGCCTCGTGCGTCATTGACACCTCCCAGGAGGGTTTGTGACGTCTAACGTCATGTGTGTCTCTCCATGTGGTTGTGTGTGTCAGTCCCAACATGGCCAACACTGTGAACGCTGCCCTCAAGCCCCTGGAGACCCTGTCTCGCATCGTCAACCAGCCCAGCAGCCTGTTCGGGGGCAAGGGAGGCTCCAGCAAGAGCAAGACGGAGCACGACACTGTGGGCGCCACCAGGGACAGCAACAGCAACACACAGGACCCAGGTAACAGGAGACACACACACACACTCCAACTGGTATAAGCCTGGGATAGACCATGGCTTTGTGTTGTAATGACATCAAGGATAAACCAACAGGGAATCGGCACTCAAATATAGATGTGTGTCAGTGTTGGGTCTATGTGGGCTGGTGCTGGTGGAGCTGGTGTCAGTGTTGGGTCTATCTGGGCTGGTGGAGCTGGTGTCAGTGCTGGTGTGTTGCTGTGTGTTCAGGGGACTCTGGGGAGACTGAGCCTGTGGAGGGCAGCCTCAGGGTCCAGGGCCCAGACAACGATCTGATGGACGGAGAGGCGGAGGGAGACTCTGTGGTCATCGCCGGCCAGCCTGAGGTCCTCAGCACGCAGGCTATGCAGGTGAGCGTGTGCACACACACACACACTGCTGACGGAGTAGGACCCATCTGTCTTGGTGGTCCCTGGTTTGATGTGTTTGATGGCCGACACTGGTGCGTTCCCCCTGCTCCCGGTGTGAAGGTGGAGAACGAGCTGGTGGATCTGATCGATGAGCTGCTGGAGAGAGACGCCGGAGCCGTCAACAGCACCATCATCGGTGAGCAAATCTGAAATCTCGACGAGTGCTCTCAGACCTTTGGATCCAAATTTATAGATTTGACAAAAGGAAAGTTACCGAAGGCTCCGCCCCTGATTGGTTATGTGCTCTTGTCAATCAGTAGGGCGTAGTGGCGAGGATGAATCCCAAGAGGATGTGCTGATGGACGAGGCCCCCTCCAACATCAGCCAGGCGTCCACGCTGCAGGCCAACAGAGAAGGTAACGGGGCTCCCTCTGTCCCCCCCCGTCCAGCCCCCCTGTCCAGTCCCCCCTGTCCAGTCCCCCCTGTCCAGTCCCCCCTGTCCAGCCCCCCCCCCCCCCCCCCCCCCGTCTAGCCCCCCCCCCTTGTCCAGCCCCCCCCCCTTGTCCAGCCCCCCTTGTCCAGCTGTGTTGACCTCCTGTCCCCCCCTCTCCCCTCCAGACTCCATGAACATCCTGGAGCCCGAGGACGAGGAGCACACGCAGGAGGAAGACTCGAGCGGCAGCAACGACGACGAGGACAGCCAGGACGAGGAGGAGGAAGAGGAGGAGGAGGAGGAGGAAGACCAGGTAGGGGCAGAGAGTCCGGGCCGTGGCCACTCTGTGCTAGGAGCCCCCAGGCGTGTAGACAGTGTAGTACTTGAGCCAGTCTGCCCCTGCCGTCCCTCAGGATGACGAGGAGGGCGACGAGGACGACGACGACGAGGGCTCTGAGATGGAGCTGGACGAGGACTTCCCCGACATCAACGCCGCGCCGCACATCCGCTTCGAGAGGTTCGACCGGGACGACGACCTCATCATCGAGTTTGACAACATGTTCTCCACCACGGGTGAGGAGGAGGCCTCTCGCCCACTGGAGCCTGTCTCACCTGCTCACGGATCAGGGACTCGTGAACTAGTGCAGGCGTACCTCATAGAACCATTACAAGAATGATTACAAACATTGTTGTTGATGCGTTTTGTGTAGTATCAAATGGTATCATTAGTTTAAAATGAGTGTTTTTGTACTGTATACAGTGCAGTATTTATTGTGAAAAATTCATAGGAGACATAAATTAAACATTTGACAAAGTAGCGTCGTCGTTTAAATGTGCCTGAGTCCGTCTAATCCTAATGTAGCATCAAGTGAGTTTGGGGTTGCGAACATGTCCCCCTAATGTGTGCTACTGTTCTCTCTGTCTACCGTGTTCCTTCAGCTGACATCCCTCCCTCCCCAGGCAACATCCCCAGCTCCCACCCCCTGATGGTGCGCCACGCCGACCACGGCTCCCTCACCCTGGGCGGGGCGGGCACCAGCAGCCGGCTGGCCCCAGGCATGGGCCGCAACCAGCGCACGCTGCGCCAGCTCACCGCCAACACGGGCCACACCATCCACGTGCATTACCCCGGCAACCGCCAGCCCAACCCCCCGCTCATCCTGCAGAGGTGAGGCTGTGTGTGTGTGTGTGTGTGTGTGTGTGTGTGTGTGTGTGTGTGTGTGTGGGGTCTTGTTTAACTACCCTAGTGGGGATCAAATGCCCTCAGAGGTCTGGGGAAACGTGAAAGGCTTGACTACAAATGCTTTTCTTCCCAAGGGTTTAAAAAAAAAAAAAATACATTAGGCCCCTGTTTCCCAGACACGGATTAAGCCTAGTCCTGAAGTGAAAAGTTCAATGAAGATCTCCATTGAAAATGTTTTTAGTGTGTGTTTGTATTGGTTAGAATGCGATCATGTGGTAGTAAATGTGTGTGCTCCCCCCTCCTCCTCCCAGGCTGCTGGGCCCCA
This sequence comes from Hypomesus nipponensis, assembly GCF_054491055.1. NCBI lineage: Eukaryota > Metazoa > Chordata > Actinopteri > Osmeriformes > Osmeridae > Hypomesus > Hypomesus nipponensis. Next base: position 5,589,174 of record NC_140378.1, on the reverse strand, counting down.
GCGCGGCAGCAGACATCCTGCAGCTGTCCAGCTCCCTGCCCCTGCAGTCCCGCGGCCGCGCCCGCCTCCTGGTGGGCAACGAGGACGTGCACATCATCGCCCGCTCGGACGACGAGCTGCTGGACGACTTCTTCCACGAGCAGAGCAGCACCGGGGGACAGGCCGGTAAGACCCGCCCCCACCACCACCCCACACGTGCTGCTAGCGTCCCCCGTTGTGACGGGCTGGAGGAGGGTCTGACATGTGGTCCTCTCTACCAGGAACCCTCTCCAGCATCCCCACCGCCCTCACCCGCTGGACGGACGAATGTAAGGTGCTCGACGCAGAGAGCATGCACGACTGTGTCGCCGGTGAGCCAAGCCCTTCCTTTACGTTGACCATCTGAATGATGGATTCTTTATGATGAGCAAAAGAAAATCCACAACAAAGCATCAGAAGTGTTAACTCCCCCTCCCCTCCTCGGTGTGCGCTGCCTGCAGTGGTGAAGGTGCCCGTGCTGCAGCACCTGGAGAGCCTGAGGGACGAGGAGCTGGAGGAGCGCAGGGAGAAGAGGAGGCGGCAGCTGGCCGAGGAGGAGGAGGCCAAGCAGAACGAGAGGAGGACCTCTGGAGGAGGAGCAGAGGAGGCCAGGGAGCAGAGTCTGCAGGTGGGCACACACACACACAGAAAGACAGACATAGAGACACAGAGGAGAGGAGCTTGACCGTGTCCTATAGATCCTCACATGCCGATGTCTCTGCCTCAGGCTGACTTGTCTCTGTTCTCCAGGGTTCCGCTCTGGGGACCGTCAACGGTGCTGGAGAGAACACAGCAGGTACCGTCTCCTTCCATCTTAAACCCGCCTCCTCCCATGCCCACTCCCCCCTCCTCCAGCTCAGGTAGGGGAGAGGTGGAGGTGACCCGTGAGCGACAGGATCGACTCGTCCCTGAAGACAGTGCGTGCTGTGGGCTGAGGTAGTAGTTTGTATAGTTTTAGGATCACACCAGATCTGGGAGATAACTATACAGTCTACTGTCTTTCCCAAGGCAACGCCTCAACCAACCAGCAGCTGTCGCTCCCGTCGTCCGTCACCACGGAGACCGCAGCCCTCCAAGCTTGGCTCAGACAGAAGAACTGGCTTAATAGAGCCTTTTTAGTTTTAGTCTGTTTACAACTGGAGTATTGACAAACACACACTGCAGTGTGTCGTGGTACGCATTGTGTGTATGTGTTCGGCAACAAGACCTCTCGGTGTGCTGAGGTGAGGTAGTAAGTTGTGTTGTTGTTGGGGATCAGGATTGTGCACCCCGTATAGGAGATAACTATACAACTTACTGCCTTCCTTAGTGCCACCGCCCAACATCTCATCTGTGCTGCCACATGGACGCTAAACGGAGCTCTTCGCTGTTGTCATTGGCTGATGTAATCCTTTGGCCCGCCTCTTGCGTTGACTAAATTCCCCCCTCCTCCTGCCCCACCTTCTTTGTTTTGTCCAATCAGAAGGTGAGCAGGCCCAGGGCGTGGCCGGGTCCTGCCTGGACCCCCCCAGGGTGTCGGAGGGCTTCCTCAGCGCCCCTCCTTCCGGGGAGCTCACGCCCACCACGCCCGCCCCCCACCAACAGGCCCTGGTCTCCCTGGAGACGGCCATCAGCCAGCAGGTCCACCAGCCCATCGCAGACCTCCTGCTGGGAGAGGCCCACGCCAATTCGCTGGTGGCGCTGGCGGGGGCGGGCCTGCCCCCCCTGGCAGGAGGAGAGCGACCCCACTGTGACGTGGAGGCGTCCCAGATGGAGATGTCCCCGGCGCCCACTACTGGTGAGAGAGCAGGAGGAGGAGGAGGAGCGATGGATGGAGTCAGGGAAGGTAGACTCATTTTGACAACCCTATCAACATTCTGTACGCCGACTGGGCCGCCAGTGAGGGCACTAAGCCGTGTTGTCGAACCAAACTGTTCTGCCTACTTCTGTCTCTGTGTTCTTTGAAAAAAGATCATTTAGTCACTTGTCCGCTAAATAGTTGTGTCAAATGGTGAGCGGTTGGTTTCTGGGTAACTGACTGGCCCCGTGTCTCCCCCTCCAGCCTCCCTCAGCCCAGACATAGTCGAGACGTCTGAGCCCGCCGCCGTGGGCGTGTCACAGCTCGAGGGCTCACCCATGGATACCAGTAGCCCCGCCTCTGCCACGCACGAAGACCCCGCTCCCAACCCTGTCCAGCCAGGGCACCTGTCCCAGGAACTGTCCGGAAGTGGGGACAGTGGCCTGACAGACAGGCAGACGGACGCAGAGACTGGGTGAGTGACTTGGGGGTCAGGAGGGGGGCGATGTGTGTGTTAATACATTTTTTATAAGGAAATGGCACTTATGTAACAAACCCCTTAAACATGTACATATTTCACCCTCCATCCAGCTCAACCTCCGTCTCCTCCCCCGGTGAGACCATCCCCAGGAGTGACAGCGCCGACAGCCAATCGCAGGCCATCCAGGAAGAGCCTCTCCCATCCACCAGCAACGAAGATGAGGACCCGCTGGCAGGTGAGGGATCCTATGAGCCCATGATGCTCTCGTGTGTGTGTGTGCTCTGATCTTTCCACCTCACGCACACACACACGCACTCGGCTCACTCCATCTGTTTCCTCCGTCTCCAGGCATCAGTCTGCCAGAGGGTGTGGACCCGTCCTTCCTGGCGGCCCTGCCCGAAGACATCCGCCGGGAGGTCCTGCAGAACCAGCTGGGCATCCGGCCTCCGTCCCGCCCCCCGGCCACATCCACCCTGCCCTCCACCACCGCCCCCGTGCTGGGCGGAGGGCCCGGGGTCACTGAGGTCAGCCCCGAGTTCCTGGCCGCCCTGCCCCCCGCCATTCAGGAAGAGGTGAGGCCCCGGGGGGAATGAAACAGACCTCTGCCGTGTTCTCCACAACTGAACTGTTTAGACGCGCTTCAACAATGCTCCCAGAGGCCAGACAACCAAAACATGGTTTGGTGCAAGTAGACAAACTGGAGATCACTCCCCATAGAATGGTACCCATCACACTGAGGTGGAGCTGGTTGTAGAAGGCCTAACCCCCCTCCTCCTCCTGCAGGTCCTGGCCCAGCAGAGAGCGGAGCAGCAGAGGCGTGAGCTCTCCCAGCAGCCCCCCACCAGCGACACGCCCCTGGACCCCGTCACCTTCATCCAGACGCTGCCGTCGGAGCTGCGCCGCAGCGTGCTGGAGGACATGGAGGACAGCGTGCTGGCCGTCATGCCCCCGGACATCGCGGCCGAGGCGGCGGCCCTGCGGCGCGAGCAGGAGGCGCGCCAGCGCCAGCTGATGCACGAGCGGCTGTTTGGCCACAGCTCGTCCTCGGCCCTGTCGGCCATCCTGCGCTCGCCCGCCTTCACCAGCCGCCTGGGGGGCAACCGGGGGGTCCAGTACACACGGCTGGCGGTGCAGAGGGGGGGCACCTTCCAGATGGGCGGGGGGGCCAACCACAGCAGGTGAGGGAGGACGGTGGGTGGGTGGGTGGGTGGATGCTGATTATGTGGAATAGATCTGCAATGTGTATCGAGCTCCATCTCCTCCTCGTGTCTGACTGAGGTGTGTGTGTGTGTGTGTCTCTCTCTCTCCAGACCCTCCAGCTCCAGCGTGGACTCCCTCCTGCGCCTCCGCGGGCGCCTGCTCCTGGACCACGAGGCCCTGTCCTGCCTGCTGGTGCTGCTGTTCGTGGACGAGCCCAAGCTCAACACCAGCCGGCTGCACCGCGTGCTGCGCAACCTGTGCTACCACTCGCAGACGCGCGGCTGGGTGATCCGCAGCCTGCTGTCCATCCTGCAGCGCAGCAGCGAGAGCGAGGTGTGCCTGGAGACGTCGCGCCTGGACGAGGCCCGCGGGAAGAGGGCCGCAGCCGCCTCGCAGGCGGGCTGCGGGGGCAAGGCGGCCGCCCAGGCCTCCCAGGCCTCGTCCTCCCTCTCGTCCTCCTCCTCGTCCTCGTCCCTGGAGCTGCTGAACAGGGTGGAGTCTCGCAGCTCCTCCCAGCTCTCCTGGCTCTCCGTTTCCATGGACGCGGCGCTGGGCTGCCGGACGAACATTTTCCAGATCCAGCGGGCGTCCGGGAGGAAGCACGCCGACCGCCACGCCTCGGCTGCCGCCGCCAGCTCGTCCGGGGCGGGGACGCTGGGCGGGGCCATGTCGGGGGCCGGAGGGGGCGTGACCTGCGCCTCCGGGGGCGGCTCCACCGTCCACATCCACCCCCAGGCTGCTCCCGTGGTCTGTCGTCACGTACTGGACACACTCATCCAGCTGGCTAAGGTGAGAGGGGGGGACATGACTGCAGAGTGATGGGGGGGGTTGGCGCATCTGTCAGCAGGCAAACCAGTTCATAGAAATGTCAATAAACCAGACCAGTCAGGTGTCGGATTGGTTGTTGGATCGTTTTGGCATTGAGCTTTAAACCACTCTGTTCCTCCCCCCGGCTTTCCAGGTGTTCCCCAGTCACTTCACCCAGCAACGCTGCAAGGACCTCCTCTCCTCGTCGTCCTCGTCCGACCTGGACGCCCGCCTGTGTGCCGTGGCCTCTGGAGGAGGAGGAGCAGGGGGCGGCTCCAGAGGAGGGGCCACCTCCCAGAACAACCCCTCCTCCAACCTCCCCGGCAACCCCTCGTCCGGCCAGAACTCCCTGGGCTCCTGCTCGGCCGCCCAGTCCCTGGGCATCTCCACCGACTTCTGGGACCTGCTGGTCAAGCTGGACAACATGAACGTGAGCCGCAAGGGCAAGGCCTCCATGAAGACGGTGCCCCTGGGCGGGGCCGGCGAGGCGGAGGGCGCCCAGCTGAGCCTGGAGGCCTCTCCGCTGGGCCAGCTGATGAACATGCTGTCCCACCCGGTGATCCGCCGCAGCTCCCTGCTCACGGAGAAACTGCTGCGCCTGCTGTCCCTCATCTCCATCGCCCTGCCCGACAACAAGGCCACCGAGGTGCCCGCCGGACACCCCGCCCCGCAGGGCGCCGGCGGCGTCGCCAACCCGGCCACCTCCTCCTCCACCACCAGCGTGGCTGCAGCCCCCGTGCCGGCGGGCGTGGCCCAGGGCTCGGTGGGCCCCGGGGCGGTGTTGCTGGGCGCCGGCCAGGGCTCGTCCTCAGGGACGGGGCTGGCCGCCTCCTCCTCGGCCGTGTCCATCACCTCCACCTCTGGAGCCGGCTCAGCAGGTCAGCTCCCCCTCTTAGGACTCGCGTCACAGACACTTGAGCACCTCCCACGTTAGTCGTTCAGTCAGCCACCAGCAACACATGGACAGCATATCCCATAAGCACAAACCTTAGCTGTTGCCTGCCTCTCTGCGGCTGAAACACCTGCATTGTTCCCTCCTGGGCATGGACAGTGTACTAGATCAGCTCATGTACAGGATGTGAATGTGTTGGTCAGCATGAAGCTCAGGGCAGCATGTAGGCTGGGTGGAGGAGACAGAGAGAGAATCATTCAGGTGTGTGTTTGTCCTGACAGGGAAGCAGAGAGCAATCGTCAGCATTGAGAGCGACACCAAGCTGGCATCAACGGGACTCACAGAGAAACAGCTGCAGTTGTCTGTGGAGGTATGATCACACACACACACACACACACAGCTCCCCAAACAGGTTGTTACCTACGTGTGTGTTTAAGGGTTTCTTTGAGTGTGATACGTCTGTCTTAGTGGTTATCGTGTTTCTGTTTTCCCTGGTGGTTCAGGTTTCTTGATAACGTGATGGTCATCGTTCTTGTGTGTGTGTGCAGGTGTTGACCTCCCACTCGTGTTCAGAGGAGGGTCTGGAGGACGCGGCCAACATCCTGCTGCAGCTGTCCAGAGGAGACGGAGCCACCAGGGACACGGTGCTCAGACTGCTGCTGAGCGGGGCCCGACACCTGGGGTACACACTCTGCAAGCAGATCGGTCAGTACCACACACACACCTGGGGTACACACCCCTGACACACACACACACACACCCCCCAGGTCCTCATGTATGACCTCTGAGCCCCACCCCCCCAGGTCCTCATGTATGACCTCTGAGCCCCACCCCCCCAGGTACTCTGTTGGCTGAGCTGAGGGAGTACAACCTGGAGCAGCAGAGACGAGCCCGGGCCGACGCCCAGTCACCTGACGCCCCGTCTGACGACTCATCCCTGTCCGCCAGGCTCAGGGGCAAGGTGCCCAGCAGGTGAGGAGAGGGTGCTGCTGCTGGGGAGAGGGGGGGGCCCAACCAGGCCTTATGACCACCAGACAGCCCTGGGTATAGAAAGCCCTGCTACTAGGTGTGTGTGTGATGCTGGGTGCACGTGTGAGGGACTGAAGCGCGCGTGGGGTGCCGGCTGTGCCCTGTGCTCCATAATGACTGTCCTCTGCTTCGCCGCCCATCCCCGCGCGCTGGCGGGGGCGCAGGTTCGACGGGTCGGAGAGCGTGGTGATCGTGGCGGCCCAGAAGCGCACGCTGGGGGGCCGCGAGCTGCAGCTGCCCTGCATGAGCTCCCTGACCTCCAAGACGTCCACGCAGAAGTTCTTCCTGCGCGTGCTGCAGGTCATCATCCAGCTGAGGGAGGACACGCGCCGCGCCAACAAGAAGGCCAAGCAGACAGGACGGCTAGGTAGGGAGAGAGCGCACACACACACACACAATCTCATACATGCACACACACACACACACTCATACATGCACACACACACTCTGGCCCCTTCTTTGGTTATTAAGTGTAGCTGTTGAACAATGTTTTGTCTACACAAATGTGTCTGTGGTACCTGATACTCCAGCTGTAGTAGGTAGGTCCTGTTCCTTCCTGTAGTGACCCCTCCTCCTCCCCTCTCCAGGGTCCACCAGTCTGGGCTCAGCCAGCAGCATCCAGGCCGCCGTGCGCCAGCTGGAGGCCGAGGCGGACGCCATCATCCAGATGGTGAGAGAGGGGCAGCGGGCACGCCGCCTCCAGCAGGCCCCGCCCCCCACCGCCGCCGCCGTCGTGGCCGCCGCCTCCGGAGCCTCGGTCGCGGCCCCCCATGTCCCCACAGCTGCCCCGCCCAGCGCTGCTGCTGCTACTGCTGCTACTGCTGCTGCCGCAGCCACGGTTAGCATGACTGGCCGCACTGACAGCAGGGCACAACCGCTACTGATGGAGCCTGCACACACACACACACACACCTGCCCACACACACACACCTGCCCACACACACACACACACCTGCTAGGGATGGGCGCTATGGCCTAAAATCCATATTGCAATATACATTGCAGCCTGTTGCGATAACGATATATCACGATATATAAATGATAATAGAACCATTTCAGAACAGGTTACATAGACCCCAGTGTTTCCCCACACATAGACTAATTTGTGGCGGTGCACCACACAGAATCCACATTGGCCGCCAGAAATTGTGTTTCGTTATTATTTTTTTAATAAGCAGGATTATCAGCGTATTAGTTCAGCTGCATTTCCTTACCCTGCTCTCCCTCTGTCTCTCTGTCACTCACGCGTCTCTCACATACACACGCACACAGTCATAACTTCAGCACACGCTAGCAACAACACTATGCAATGTCAGCGAGCCTTCAGCATTAGTAGGCTACCGTAGCTACAAGTCTAGGAAAGTTGAGGTGACTTTTTGCTAGGTACCTACTGACATGCCATCGTTCTTTTGGTGAGCTGTCTCACCAGCCCTACTTACCCGGCGTCATGTAGCCGACCAAATACTTATTTAGCACTAGTGTTGCTACCTGCATATATGCAGAAATTGTTTACAATATTTTGAGGATTCAACCAGTACTGCTCAAGCAGAAAGACGGGGTCAGGGAGAGAGAGATAGATTTGTTAGGCTTTTAAGAAAGAGTAGGAGAGGATATACTGTAATACATATACAAAAAAAAGCTTATGTGTAACGTTCTGTGTAACGACCCTCCCCAGTAGTTTGCTGCTGCTCGTCGGCTTAAATACCAATCAAGTCCAGATAATGGATGTTGCACCGCTCTTTCACCAGCTTTCTCTTTCAACCATAGCTACTCAAGATGATTAATACGATGATGCGTTGCAGCTCGTCTCTCTAAATTTCGCAGGGAAAATTGCGTCCTACATGCCTTATCGCGATAGAATTTAAATCTCTATCGTAGGCCAATTTTCTATCGTTTATATTACATATTGTTTATATCGCCCATTCCTAACACCTGCCCACACACACACACCCACACACACACCTGCCCCCACACACCTGCCCACATGCCGCACCCATCCACTCATCACACTCCAAACACATCCTACTCATGCTTGTGGCCAAACACATCCCATGCGTACTCCACCTCTACTCCCATCCAGCACAACCTTTCCTATGTACCAGCAGTAACCACCATCATGCAAATGCTCCAGGCATACTGCACTCTACTGAGACACTAGATCTGACGCGCTCGCGTTGAACAACTATTTCATCCAAAGTGCTGAGCACACACATACACAACATGAACTTGTGCAACACATGCATATTGCTGAGAAATGTATGGGCTGAGGTCAATGCCGCATCATACTACTGACACGCATACATCCTCGTGCTATTAAATGACATCATCTGATACCACGAGTGATGTCGCTGACATCATACCCAGACTGACCCCCTAGCCCAGTGAGCAGTATCTGAATCCAGCCAATCACGTGAACACGTCATAGAGGGTCTCACTGGAGCAGCGTGCCATTCACCCAGACAGCATCATCAGAGCCTGCCATCTGAGTGCACACACCTCACACTCACTCACACTCAAACTCGACAAAGAATGAATGCTTGTGAACAGACAGCAATACATGCATCGCATTCTCTGTGCAGACGACCTGTCTGTCTTGTCTGGTGTCGTACTGTTGGCCGGTCTGGATTGAGAATGTTCTGCCTGCCTCTGTTGGATCTGATCTCAGGTTGATGATGATGATGATGATTGGCTGGTTGTCATGGCTTCATGCTTTTGCCCCCGCCCACTCCCCTGCCCCGCTCTGTGTGAGGTCTTGAATGTCACGTTGCATGGCAACCTCGGGAGTGCACATGGTTAGGGCCGTGTGAGCACCAACCTGTATTGATAACCCTCTCTCTCTCTTTCTTTTCACTTGCTGCCTCCCATATTCTCTCTCTCTGTCCTCCCTCCCGGTCCTCCTGGTCCTCCTGCCCCGTGTTCCCCCCCTTCCAGTCAGAGGTGCAGGCAGAGTCCCAGGCCGCCCAGAGGGACGACTCCCCTATGGATGTGGACCAGCCTTCCCCTCTGGACCAGGACCCTGCCCCCCTGGGTGAGACACGCAGCACGCGCTTGATTGCGCACGCGGTTGTTTTCCCTAAACTGTGTAGACCTTTATTGATCGTTTTCATTTGGCGGGTTTTTGACAGATGAAGAGGGCAACAGCCAATCAGAGAACGAGGAAAGGTTGCCGGACCTCCCCCTACTGAGCGAGCAGCTGCTATTGGACGAGCTGTGGGACATGCTCGGGGAGTGTCTGAAGGAGCTGGAGGAGTCCCATGACCAGCACGCCGTCCTGGGTAACACCACGCCGCTCTTTCACAACACGCCTGTCTTTACAACACGCCTGTCTTTACAATACGTTTGTCTTGACAACATGCCTGTCTTTACAACACGCCTGTATTTTTGTCCTTCTGTACACACATGTACATATACAGTACTATGAAAAAGTCTTAAGCACAATGACATTTTCATTTTAAAACGGTAAAGCAAAAATGCTTCAATGAAAGGCCTTACCTTTCGCTGCATTACACTTTAATACTGCAGCACAAATACAGAAGACAAAAAGCAATATTCATGTCAAAGTGGTGTGCCTTTTCCACGGTATCGTATACACACATACCCACACACCCCTATACATGTATGTGTGTTCACGTCCCTCCTGCAGTGCTGCAGCCGGCAGTGGAGGCCTTCTTCCTGGTCCACGCCACGGAGCGCGAGAGCAAGCCGCCGGTGCGCGACACGCGGGAAAGCCAGCTGTCCCACATCAAGGACGAGCCCCCGCCGCTGTCCCCAGCGCCCCTCACCCCCGCCACGCCCTCCTCCCTGGACCCCTTCTTCTCCCGAGAGCCCTCCTCCATGCACATCTCCTCCAACCTGCCCCCCGACACGCAGAAGTTCCTGCGCTTTGCTGGTCAGTGGTGGTGGTGGTGGGGGGGAGGTGGTTGTAGGGAAAAGGATGGATTCAGTCTTTTGACGGGTTTTGATTTGACATGGCAACTAACCCCCTTCATTCCTTTTTCTCTCCCCCCCCCCCCTCAGAGACGCACCGCACCGTGCTCAACCAGATCCTGCGCCAGTCCACCACCCACCTGGCCGACGGACCCTTCGCCGTGCTGGTTGACTACATCCGCATCCTGGACTTTGACGTCAAGCGGAAGTATGGAATACACACACACACACACACAGACCCTCCCCTGGCCACAATGTTCAGCCCCTTCCTTCACCACACACCATCAGTGTTGGTTTCTGACATTAAAGTTTTCAGTTCATGTCAAGCGAAACCTTAAGGGGAGATCTCTTCTTGGGTGTGAGGTAAAGCTGGCTCCCCCGTCCCATCCCAACCCTTCACCATCTCCCCCCTCCCCCCACCAAGGTATTTCCGCCAGGAGCTGGAGCGTCTGGACGAGGGCCTGAGGAAGGAGGACATGGCGGTGCACGTGAGGAGGGACCACGTGTTTGAGGACTCGTACCGAGAGCTGCACCGCAAGAGCCCAGAGGACATGAAGAACAGACTGTGAGACTCTCCCCCTCTCTCTCTCTCTCTCTAGCGCTCTTGTCCTCTCTTTCACACTGTGCTGAATGAGTTGCCATGTCTCCCTTTCACCCCCTTTCTGGGTTCCCCCATCCCCCCCCTTGCAGGTACATTGTGTTCGAGGGCGAGGAGGGCCAGGATGCCGGCGGCCTGCTGAGGGAGTGGTACATGATCATCTCCCGGGAGATGTTCAACCCCATGTACGCCCTGTTCCGCACATCGCCCGGCGACCGCGTCACCTACACCATCAACCCGTCGTCCCACTGCAACCCCAACCACCTCAGCTACTTCAAGTTTGTGGGCCGCGTGGTGGCCAAGGCCGTCTACGACAACCGGTTGCTGGAGTGCTACTTCACCCGCAGCTTCTACAAGCACATCCTGGGCAAGAGTGTTAGGTAGCGTCCCCACCATGCGCTTTCCACGACTCACTGAGAGACTGAGGCGCGGTCGTGACTTCACGTCATGTGCCGTGCAAGCGTTAAAAAGGGTTGTTTGGTGTGTGGAGACAGACTGTGAGGTTAACTGCTGTGTGTGTGTGTCGTCTGTCCTCCTCCAGGTATACTGACATGGAGAGCGAGGACTACCCCTTCTTCCAGGGCTTGGTCTACTTACTGGAGAACGATGTGTCCACCCTGGGCTATGAGCTGACATTCAGCACTGAGGTCAGTCCCTCCTCAGCCCTCCCCCTCTCCCCAGTCCAGTGGGTTCCTCCACCTCTTCAAACTGTCTGAGCATGCAGCTCCTCGAGGGCCTGGTTCTAGAACCATCTACGTCCTTATCTTTGATTCAATATCCGTGTTTTTGACACTGCGGTTAGTTATCCATCTGACGGCGCTGAAGGGCTGCTACTGAGAGGGTGTTACCGGAGGGTTATCTTATCTACTGCGAAGCAGCTCTGAAGCGTGTGTGTGTGTGTATGTGTGTGCAGGTTCAGGAGTTTGGGGTGTGTGAGGTGCGGGACCTGAAGCCCAACGGGGCCAACATCATTGTGACGGAGGAGAACAAGAAGGAGTACGTGCACCTGGTGTGCCAGATGAAGATGACCGGTGAGAACCTTCAACCAAGTCGTCACATCAGAGTTGCAAGGAAAACACAACCAGTATCACACATGCTGAGGGGCTTCAGAATAAGGCCAATACTAAGTGTCAGTTGTCTAATGCTTTGGAGAAAGCAATAGAGAATGTCCGGTTTACGGTTCTCTCCGTAAACCGGTTGGATCCTAATGGTGTGACCCTTCTCCCTCTCCCTCCCTCCAGGTGCAATCCGTAAGCAGCTGGCCGCCTTCCTGGAGGGTTTCTATGAGATCATCCCCAAGAGGCTCATCTCCATCTTCACGGAGCAGGAGTTGGAGCTGCTCATCTCCGGCCTGCCCACCATCGACATCGACGACCTCAAGGCCAACACCGAGTACCACAAGTACCAGTCCAGCTCAATACAGGTAGGACGCACAACCTCACGCTACTGAAGACTAAAGAGACACGTTTGACCACACACACCCCCTCACCAATCAGACCGCCACGTTCCCCAGCGTGGCTGCGGTATTGCTGTCCCTAACGACTCCCATGTTTTTCTACCCGAATGTATCGCTACCCAGATCCAGTGGTTCTGGAGGGCCCTGCGCTCCTTCGACCAGGCCGACCGGGCCAAGTTCCTGCAGTTTGTTACAGGCACCTCCAAGGTGCCCCTTCAGGGCTTTGCCGCGCTCGAGGGGATGAACGGCATCCAGAAGTTCCAGATCCATCGCGACGACCGCTCCACTGACCGCCTCCCCTCAGCCCACACCTGGTAAAGACACACCTCACCCTCACAGCACCCTCTGGACGTGCATGAAGTCTTTTGAACTTTAGGTTTCGGTCACGTTGGTGTCATAGAAGTCAGTCGAAGACCTGGCTTCCTCACTGGCCCAGGGAGCTGGTTTCATGAATGGGCTCAGTCTCCTGAGGGTCTCTCCATCACTCACCTCTCTCCCTCCTTTGTGTCTTGCAGCTTTAACCAGCTGGACCTCCCAGCCTACGAGAGCTATGAGAAGCTGAGACACATGCTGCTGATGGCCATTCAGGAATGCTCCGAGGGATTCGGACTGGCTTAGACACTGAGACTCTTAAACCAATGCCGCGCGCACACACCCACACACATACAGATACATACACGATTTAGATATGCCTACTCTTGACAGATTCAAACTGAGGACACACACTCACACTATTATAGACGGAAATGGCCTAGGTTTACTGGTTTCTAATCCCATGTAAAAGGAACGGAGTCAGACCAGCAAGCCAGACAGACTGATTGACATGTGACATTGCCTACTACACACAGAGCCTCATGTTGACACACACAACTGTACCTGGTATATTTGTGAGTCTCCCTCTTCCCTCCCTATTAAAATGACAACCCTGAGTGGAGGCAGAGGATAAACACATGGACTAATATAAAAGACATTTTCTCCATTTAGTTTGATTTCTCTGTACAAAAGGTTTGGGAGTTTATTATGTTTAATCTTTTTTGTTCTTCTCTGGCTGTGTAAAAAGGAGAAGGTTGTTTGTGTGTGAACAGGATGGTTATAAAACCTTTGGGGAAAAAAATGTTGGTTTCTCGTTGCAAATTTGTGACCTCATAAGCCTTGAACGATGGGTGTTTTTAGGGGGAGGGGGGCAGGGTTAAATAACTTGAGAAGTTTTGAAGAAATTCAGGAAAATGCACTTTTCAAAGTTTTGTGGCATTTTTAAGGAAGGATGGTACAAAAAAAAAACGAGAACAAGTGAAGGAGAAGAAATTAACCACAAAATCTAGAGTATTTTTGGCTATTAAATCGCTGACCCAGCCTTGAGCCTTTGAATCAGAGTGAAATAACTACATGAATAAATGCATAAAATTGAGTCTATTGTCTCTTTTAAGATTGTTTTAACTTTTATTTATTTTAGTGACACCATTCATCAAAACCTTTCGCTAATCGTGCGCTTGCACTTATTTACAGTTAATTGAGATATGGAGACAATTAGGCCTACTCAGTGTGTATTGACCACACTGTCTACATACAGTAGATCATCATTTGAACAGGGTTCCCATGGGCCTTGACATTTAAAAAAATCTAGAAAAGGATAAAGTCCTTAAGTTTTGTTTTACAGAGAATGAACCTTGAAGGTGCTTGAATCCACCGTGGAGACATTCTTCATTAAATTATATCAGTTAAAGGTTCAGGGAATGTTTAGTTTTACAAGCTTAAAATCATGAATCGTCTCAAAAGTTATGTTATAGCTTTTACAATTGTATAACTCAATATTAATCAACTTCACTCACCCAGGAGAAGTGCATATTTAAGGATTTGTGGCTGGAAAATTATTGCATCAAATTGTGAATTTGTAAATATGTCAGTGATGTGCACATAGTCCAATGTCATGTATGTAAATAGTCTCTTGAACTACAGTCAGGGGGAAAGTCAGCGTTTAGGTACCTCAGGCCTTGTCACTTTCCTACACATGAGAAGTATTACAGAGACCGATGTATGTTCAAGCATCATATTTTGAAATCCAGATTGTATCATACTCCAAGATGCACAAAGTTCCACTTTGTCACGAGTGTCATGTAATATCCAGCCACTAAAGTGGCCACCAATGGTATGAAACATACAGACATAAGTCTGTGCTTTAACACTTTCCAATTGGGATATATGACAATCATCCAATTCATACTGCAAAGTGTGCAATGTTAAGTCCTTCAATTTTAGGAAATGGGACCTTGAAGGGAATGGAAAAGGAATCAAATGTGATGTTGAGCAAGGTGTGGGAACTAATTCAACTATGGGTTCCAAGAGTCAAAGCCTTTGACACTGTGCTATCACGCTCATCTGCTGAGGTAGACTGAAAGCAGAGCTATGGGGTAGAGGAGCAGACAGACTGCCAAGAAGAAGTTGTGTTGTCGACAAGGAATCGTGGAGAACTGTTCCATCACATCACCTCTTTACATCCTTCTGACCATGCCAATAAACAAGGCTAGGCAGCCATTCAATTGGTCCAGTTTTAGATGAGTCTGGGCCTTCACTACACTCAGCCAGGTGTATTTGATGAGCTTAGATTGTGGAGGATTTGGATTCAATGATAGTTTACAGCCTGGTAAATGTGTCCAAATTCACCCAGCATTTTCACTTATCGTTTTGACCGTTTTTAATTACTTCATACGTTTGCAAACTAGGCTTTGAGATGTGTGCTGCGATTGTGGTTGGCGTATATTGTGAGAAGGATATTAAGAAATAACCAATGCTAATATAGATAACTGCTAATAGAAATAATCTCGCCTGGGTAAATACTATTTACGATGCTGTGACAACAACAGAGTGGCTCACTTCCGTTGTGTTGTAATTTTGTGTTGCTGCTTTAGCACTTGTGCTCTGGCTTTTCGAAAAGCGACACGTCTCGGCCACCGTACAGCACTGCCAAGGACAGAAAGGGTATGCAGAGTTGTGACAACCATAGACACATATATGTCTATGGTGACAACAGCGCTGATCTGATAATCATCATAGTAAAGCTTCCGGTCCAAGGCGGTCTCAAACACAGCACAGTAACACACGCAAATTAACTAGTTGTTAGAACCGACACACCGGTCAAGCTCAAATTGAGTAATAAATTCCTTCGAAAACACACATAAAATATGAAGTATACTTATTTTGTACATGAATGTTGCCGTTAGGGCATGTGACATCTATTTGCATGTTTCTTAAATGACAACCGCAACAGGAAGTGCGACCAAAGAAGCTGTAAGCGTTTGAAACCCATAAAAAAATAACTGCTAGTTTAAACAACACTACACGATTGTTTACTTGGACCAGAACCATTTTATAGTTTAAAAAGGACCTTTAGAAAAATTCAATTTGCAGTAGCTTATATTCATCACTATATTCATTCAGTCAAAATATACTTTTGAATCGTATTTATTGTCAAAACAAACATTCATAAAACAATACTGAAAATAATAATAGTTACATCATTTTAATTACATTGAATGAATAGTGACCTCACTGGTTAATAATGAATAAATACATATTCAAGAATTCATCCAAAGCTATGCATTTATATCCATGCTTGAGGAATAACAAAATACATATTTGGAATTACCTGATTTATTTGCGTAAATGATGTGTATATGTGAGTTCACACAAGTCATCCATACACTGTCACCTACACTAGAGAGCCAAAAGGTGGCCCTCTAAGATTACCTTAAAGATCGAGGATGTCATATCTGCATGCTATACAGTTTTCAGACAATAGAGGTTTATGTATGACTGTGCCATGGAAGGTATTACTCAGGGTTCTAGTGGTTTGAATAACTTGAATTGTTCTGAAATGAAAAACTAAAATTATCAAATGTCATTATGAGCAAATTCATATTTTTGGGTTTGGCTTCATATATTTTATTTATGGTACAGTATATTTTATTCTGTAAATATAACACATCATATTATTAGCAAGAAAATGTGTTAAAACTCGCCTTCTAAAACTATCCTAATCTTGCTTTGTGTTCACACACAGTTTAAACTGAAGCTGTAGTTTTTAATACATCCTTTCACTCCCATACCATATTGTTATAAATATTCAGATTCAAAGGGAAACACACTGTTAGGCATTTTTTTCATTGAGTACATCCTTTATCCAATTCCTTGCACTCAGTTAAAAGGCTTGTCCAATAAAATAACTTTGAAAAGTAAACAAACTCAAACCACTGAGCCAGAACAGTTTTCTTCAAATTATTTTCTTGTAATATTGGGAAAAAAACGGTATTATTCTCGCAGTATCATAGAACAAGTTTAAGATAAAATGTTGTATGACCATCTCTGTATTTGTGTGTCGTTAGGGTGTTAGTATTGTTTGCTGCTGCACAGGTTCTTCATGAAAACATGGAGTCAGTGGGGGTTCGAGTAGGGGAATGAACTGTCTTTGCCAGTCAACTTGAAATTGCAAAAGACATGTCTGTTATCTTTACCAATCTGACTTCATGTGCAGCAGTCCTTCACAACCAATACTCGAGCCCACACAACCAATTGGAGTTATATTAACACTTTCCCAATATCTTTGCCACCCCTTTCCTCAGGAACCCCCCCAAGGTAACACACCAGCGGTGATGTTCCCCTCATGGGGTCATGTTCTCACGAGGTCTCCATGTCTCCGTTTGAGGCCTGGGAAAGACGGCGCTCCCCGTCACACGCGGCGCTGCTGTCCACGTTCTCCTTGCTCTCGTCATCGGACCTCTGTCTGAGGCGCAGGCCGGGGTCTCTCTGTGTGGGGATCTGGAAACTGGAGAAGGAGCCCCCACCTGAAGGCCTCTTCTCTTTGAGTCGGCACGGATGGGAAAGAACAACACAGTAAGTGAGTTTGTACCAAGCTGATTTTCAGTTGTCAAACTTCTGTTATTAATTCTGAAAACTGCAGCACATTAGAACTTGATATTACATTACAGGACGTGAGTCTATTGACATGGCGTGAAAACTATTCCCTGAACCCAGAGAAAGAGACACTAGGGACACTTCTGTACAACAACTCTAGCCACACTGTAGATGAATGCTAACCAAAACCACCTCTAGGTGAAATATTTTTCATCCAGGAGCATATGTACCCATATATAGTGGGTAATAGATAATGGGTGTGGCCATATAGTTCAAAGTCATTATAATGCTAGAAAGTGTGTTTGATACCTCCTGGTCCAATGGGACGCATCAGCCTGTTCATTTGAACATTCCAATGCTTGACATTTGTGCTGGCTTGCCGGAGCTTCCTTTGGGCAGCCTGTGTAGAGACAACACAAGCTCCTGATCAGCAATCATTAGTCACTAAGTTATATTCGCTGCATGCTACTCTATCACTACTAACAACACAATAAAATGATGACAAATACTTTTTGAGCATGTAAAAGTGCTTTATTACATGAATTACGCTAAAAGCTTGGGTCGTTTTATACTAATAACTTTCACATTATCACTGTACAGTCACTTGTAGCAAACAGTAAATATGCAAAAATGAATAAAGACGTATTTCAATTCATGTGTGTTCCCCATGTCAGTATCTACAGATCCTGAGTGTATCTACTATGAGTTACTTAAGGTAAAGGTGTGTGTGGATGCTCACCACCACATCCTGGTCCACCCGGTGCCGGTTGGCCCGGACCTCCTCCAGCTGTCTTTGGGCCTCGTCCAGATCCCGGGACTTGGTCTCCATCTCCTGCCTGAGCTCCTGCTTCTCCCTCTGGGTCTTCAGGATGTAGTCTTCCTGCTCCTCCTGGAGGATCATCAGGGCCTTCATCTTATCCTCCTCCTCTGCCAGTAAACTGCAGAAGGAGTGCACACACAGTAAGGAACTGGTTTTATATTTATGCTTATTTTATATTCAAAGTGTGACTGTGGCATCTCCACCATATGAGGCTTAGCCTGAGCTAGTTATGAGCGAAGTGCCCGCCCAACCAGGAGTCATTCACTGCAAAACCAAGTTTACCTTTGTCATACAGTTCAGTGGGTAAAATACTGTGAACCTCAAAGTCCATTGACACCTCTTTCCTATGCAAATTTCACAATTTGAAACTGCTGCTGTAAAACGGTAGCCTGGCTCTGCCCTCCTACGTACTTCTGCTCAATTTGCGATTGGTTATGGCAAATCAGAGTGGCTCTGGGCAGATCCAATAGTTTTAAACTTAAACAGAGGACCCGCCTTCAAGGAAGTTAACGTTTGTCAATGGGGCGATCCCAGACCCTCTGTACAAATGAAATGTACGAGGGTCTGGTTAGGACCAGGCTAGCAAAATGGTCAGTTTCACAAAAATGGTGACGTCACAACGGGGGCTCCACCTTTTTTGGCTCTGGTCAGTACCTTTGTCACGCCCCATGACTTGCTGCCGGCTGCTCTGTAAACTTAGACGGAATTACAAATAAAACCTTTGTTCAAGGATATTGAAAATGGACTATGGTCAAAAATGTAGGCTGTACAGGGAATGCTGACACTTTTCAGAGTCTTCCCAAGGTCTATGAGAAGATCCCTGTGCAGTTCGATCTTCAATTACACATTTACAGATTTGCTCGAACCATTTTACAGAGGATTAGCCTAGCTAACTGTAGCTAAGTTGAACCACGATAGTTTGGTTGCCAAGCTGTAACGTTACTCGCTTCGACAACAGACGTGTAAACAACTAACGTTGTAATTTCAAATGATATCTAGTCAATCTGTTGAAAACAGTGTTATGTAGACACAATAGATTTATTTGTACGTTTTTATTTCATGTCTCCACCTTCGATGTTTCAGTGGCTGTGTTGCGTCTTTGATCCGCAGCTTCAGTCGTTGTAAACCAATCAGCGTGCAGCTCATCTATATATTCATGAGCGTACCATAAAATGGAAAAAAAACTCTCGTTTTATTCCACGGCTATTTCACAGGGTGCATTAGGGCACATAGAACAGGACCCGGGCCATTTTCAGCCCAACCAATGTTACATACCCTATTTGGAGACCTTAAGGAACAGTGTGAAATACCCTATAAAATCAGTAAATGACCGCTTTAATCCTTAGCATTTAAAGTTCTCATTTAATGCACGCTTGACACCTTTTGGAAAAGGACAGTGGCTGTGCAGGGCATGAGCATGTTGACATACACATTTGTGTGTCACAGTCCCAGACAACTTCCTCTGTTAAAAAAACGAAACTTCCTCAGGAACCTACTGTAGCATGAACTCCTTTAAAAGCAAGCGACTAACTTCTGTTACACACACACCCTCGGCTGCAATTTATTTAAACAAAAATCGAATCTAAACTCACAAGTGCAAATAGTACATTTTATCTGTACATGAACTAGATGAACATGATAATACTGAGAGGTAGCTGAGTGTTGTGTAATCATTCGTGCAATGTGAGGGTGTATACTGCACATGTGCTTGTGTGCGCGCGTGTGTGTGTGTGTGTGTGCGTGTGTGTGTGTGTGTGTGTGTGTGTGAAAGAGCCTCAGTGAAGCCGCCTACCCAGCCTGAGCGAGGCGGTGGGCCTCTTCGTCGAGACGGGCCTTGATCTCCTGCTGCAGCGCCTCCTCCAGACGTTTCTGCATCTCCTCCAGCTCCTGGATCCTCTTCCTCTGCCTCTCCGCCTCCTCCTCCTTCAGAGCCATCTCCACCTGCATGCTGGCCCGCGCCTAAGGTACCACACATGCCAAACGTCAGAGCGCCCCCGCTCCGGTTCCACATACACGCACAGTAGCTGCACACGTGTGGCCTGCTCCAGCTCAAACCAGGCGTCGAGCACTCTCTGCTTCTGCACTCAGCCCACCAGTCCCAACCTCAGACCCACTCTCTGCTGCTGTTGTGCTTTCTGTACCCCCTACAACTTCCCTCACCCTTTCAGCTTCTTCCTCCTCCTTTGCCGCTTCTTTCCGTCCTCTCTCCATCCCGTGTGTCACGCTGCTGCTATCTGTCCCTTACCTCTCCACCCCCTCCCACCTCCCCACCCAACACCTCCACACCCCCACTCCCCCAACACCACCCCCCAGCACCCCCCCCCCCTCACCTCCTCGGCCTCGCGGAGCTGCACTTCCAGGGCCTGCTGCAGCTGCTGGTGCTGCTGGCGCCTCCGCACCTCGTCCTGCTCCAGCAGGGCCTGCGCCTGCCGCTGGGCCTCCTTCAGCAGCTCCAGCTCGGCCAGCTTATGCTCGCGCTCCTCCTGCAGGGCGCGCAGACGCTCACGCTCCTCCTCCTTGGCCAGCAGACGCTTCTCCCGCTGCTCCCTCTGCTCCCGACGCTTCATCTTCAGGTCCTTGTGGAGCGAGGACTTGCCCTCCACTTGGAGCCGGATGGCCGTCTGAATGGCTGTTGGGGGACGTGTGGGGAGGATGTGGGGTCATTCAGTTGGCTTTGTGGCAAAATTGACAACAGACACTTTTCTAACCATCACGGCACGCAACGCCCCTGCTTGGAGGAGCCAGACAACCTTCACCTGCGTGCGAATACCGCACCGGTGGCGTGTCGCGGTCTGTGGGATTGCTGCGACGGAAAGTTCATTAATGTTTCCGCTAAGTGAGCTCATTAATGTGGATGTGACAGCTTGCTGACTTTGATCAAACCCGAATCAAAGACACACACACACCTGCCGTCCACTCCTGTCTCTGCTTGGTGTCGGAGGCGCTCATCTCGTAGCTCTTGGAGAGAGTTTTCAAACAAAACATACACCGCTTCCCATCTCGGTCTGGCAGCACCTGACAAACAGCCCAGAAATGAACTCAATGTATTGACACTGTATGTATGTGTCAATATTAGTAAGAACACCAACATAGTCAAGAAGAATGACTATGCTCGTGGACATGTTATATTGAAACCCCAGCTTGCCCTACTTGTCCTGTGTGTACCTCCACGCAGCAGTTGGCGTCCAGGGCTATGTTGCCCTGACAGTCTTTGCGATCCTCCCCGGTGTAGTAGGCCAAGTGGCTGGGCCACAGGGTGAACCAACGCTCCTTCCAGTTCCTCCTGAGTTGGCCCTTCTTCCACAGGTAGCCCTGGGGGTGGACACAATCAACACACACAATCACTGAGACAGGGTCATTGTTCTTAGACACAAGACACGGCCCTCTTGAGGCCTGACCTGGTCGAATAGGAATAGAATGGTTCAAAATAAACACAGACTTTGGTACGGAACAGTAAAAAAGGTATGTTATGTCGAATTATTGTTTGTTTTAAGGGACTATACCTCTTTAAGGACATCACCAACTATTTCCCGGTAGACCTCTTCAATAGCCATGCTGGTTATTTCCTTGTCTACAGCTCTGGTTATCTTCCCAGAATTCATCATCTCCAGAAAAACCCAAACAGTGAAGCCACTCTGCTGCACTGACTCCTGGGCAATGAAGTCTTCCAGCTCCACACAGTTGAGATCAATGCTCATGGCCATGCATGTCTTCTTCAGTAGGTATTCCACCTGAGCAAAGTAGAAGAGAACGTTAAGAAGGCTACATATTAAGGAATAACAGTGACAAGTGCAAAGGATGAGAATGATTGATATATTGATATATTGGGAAGGACGTTATGTCTTTGCTTGGTACAACGTCTCATTCGATCAAAGAAACAAATAAACCTATTATCATGACCACTTGAGGTTGTTGTCATAAGTTGGCATATATTTCCATCCGGACCTGCTCTGAGAGTTGTGGCTTGTCTTTGTAGGTCTCTAGCTCTGCCAAGTGCAAGATTGAAAAAGACTACAGGAAACGCATGTGGTATGAAATGAAGCCACACTGCCACAGGTCCCTGAAAGTTTGCCCTCAACACTTTCCTAATTCAAGTTTAAAGTGTACAGAAAATGTGAACCGTGGATCATTTTACTGTGTAAACTGGAGTATCTGTAGAACGTTTGGGAAACCAACTCCTCCTTGGAGGGAGATACTGTTGTTGTCGGTCATGTAGCATTTAAAGATACGAGGAACTTACTTCATCAGGCACCATAACCAGCGGGTACTTGTCTTCAGACAAGAAGTTGAAGAGACACCAGAGACGGAATGCATCTTTCTCTGGCAGCACACTGCTGCTGCTCCTGTCTGGACGGTAGTTCTTCTTTGCAGTGAGAGTCCAGCAAAGCTCGTCAACATTCTCCTTCTTAAAACAACCCTCTTCTACCTGAAAGGCAGAATATAGATAGATAGATAGATAGATAGATAGATAGAAAGAGAGATAGAAAAAAAATAGTTAGACTGAAAAAATTGTATCTAAGCTAAACTTAGTCAAAAAAAGATATGACCCCATCTAAAAGAACTCTTTACTTGTGTGTGTGTGTGTGTGTGTGTGTGTGCGCGCGTGTGTGTGTGTGTGTGTGCATGCGCATCACCTTGTCCAGGATATATTTGTTGAGGTAAGGCATGTAGCCCTGGCTGGAGACTGGACCATCATCATCATCCCTGAAGTGTTCCTCCAGAGCCACAGGATCATGAGGGATACACAGGACGGTGCACAGGTTATGGGACAGGACCTGGAGACACACAACATATGAGCTGCAGCAAAACAACAGAACTGCAAGTGTAGAATGCTGCATCGTTATTAACTAGTGTACTGACACTGCTACTGCAAAATCTGTTTGTCTAACTCAGTGTGATAATCTTATATTTAGATTTCAAATCTAGTTGGACTTTTTCCTAGTAAATCAAGTGACATATTCTTACTGGACTGGCAGCCAAATGTATGTGTGTTACAAGCCTAAGCAATCTCATAACTAATATTTTTGCAAAATAAATTGCTCTGGCAATTTTGGAGTGTTATTTCAGCCAAACCTACACCATACAATCCAGGGGTGGTTCCACACGGGGGCCTACAGGGGCCAGTGCCCCTGTAAACATTTCCCTGGCCCCCCCTGTGGCCCCCGTAAGATGACTGAATAATGTTTTTTTTTTTTTTTTTTTTCTTCTTCTAGTAGTCATCATGAAACGAGGAATGGACATTAAAGCCTTTTTTGCCCCAGTAAATAAAAAAGTGAAAGAAACATCAAGGTATTGAGAGAGCTGAGGAGCTGAAAGAGGGAGAAATATAATTTGTTTAATTTTTTATGTGCCCCTATGATTAAACACTGGCCCCCCCAGTAAAATGTGTCTAGAACCGCCACTGATACAATCACATAAGGAACAATTTTAGCTTTGTAGGCAGTGAAACATAAAAGCGTTTATATTCCAGCTTTCTGGTAAAGACAAACATTGGATCATTATGTGAGGTTTATATTTTTTGCAGCCACCGATGATCCAGCCAAAGCAAGAACCCTTTCTGATTAAAGGTTAAAGGTCGCTAGAATAA
This sequence comes from Hypomesus nipponensis, assembly GCF_054491055.1. Taxonomy (NCBI): domain Eukaryota; kingdom Metazoa; phylum Chordata; class Actinopteri; order Osmeriformes; family Osmeridae; genus Hypomesus; species Hypomesus nipponensis. Next base: position 5,565,674 of record NC_140378.1, on the reverse strand, counting down.
CGATTGATCTTTACAGACTGCCCTCAGCTACACTGTATCGATTGCTTGATATCTACCAATAAGAGGATGGGGACGGAAATAGAAAAATGTAAAGTAGACGTGTCGGATATTTGGTGAACAAACCCTGCACCCGGCCCCCTTTTCTTCAGTAACATCACCACATCCTGTCGCTCCATTCCTCTTCTCTACTCTATTTTCTGTGTCTTTGTTTAAACATAAGTGAGTGTGGAACATGGTACACTATGTCTGTTTCTATGTGAGTGACAGCACTGTCTCTGGACCACCACGTTCCTCCAGACCCCAGTAGTCTACCTGGGATGAGCCTGGCTACATGATGCTGCTGGTAGCCAGGCAGGAGCACATGGTGAGAATGAGGGACTGGATAGAGTAGGGTGGGAGTGGGAGAATGAAATGTCTTCACAACTGGTAGCTACAGTCTAAGGCCTATTTAAAAAAATAAAGATAATAATACACAATACCTTAATAGAGCGCTCACCTTAAATGGAGCATTCATGTAAGGTCCTTGTTGTAGAACCACATTGTAAGACCATCTTCCACAGCACTTTTGTTTTGTTGCAATGTAATAATAGTGGCCTTTGAGAACGTACATGGCCCCATACAATGGGATTGAATATTGTATTCAACAGCTATGCTCTAGTTCTAGTTCAGTGTCTGAGTACCCATTGCACTGCAAGATGTTACATCACGGGCCCAGTCTGGATGAAGCTTTGTGATGAGGGCTCCCATTCATATCTAGACTGAGGGCAAACTGTTGCACTGTTCCTCACACTTCTGGCACACAAAAGTGGACCTTGTGCATGCCTTTTCAATATCAACAGTGGTTTATTCTCCGAAGGAAATTACTGCATCACCGAGTTTAAAGTACTACAGCAGTCAGTACATCGTGCTACGGAGCATGTGCCTAGCCTTTTATCAAACAGGAAATAAAAGATAAGATCAGAAAAATAAAATCTACAAGATATATAACATGTTTGTGAGTTATTTCACACAAACTATGGTAGCTCTAACCCATCCAGACCAGCTTCTTTAGAAAATAAATGTCTAATTTTATATTTCTGGACTCAATAATTTTACTCCATATGATGCTTTAGGTCGGAAATTAGAAATGATAAAGTCGACACCCCATTAGCACTGGCCAATCATTATAGTTGACCTGAAAACGGTTCCCCACTCACCTTGAGCTGAGACTTTGACACTTTACCGCTCTTCTCTAAATCCAAGGCAGTAAAACCATACCAAATAGACTTGAGTAACTCTGAGCGCAGGTCCATTTCTGCAGCAGCATAACTTTCTGTTTTCCTCCTCTATGTGTCTCCTTCCTCTCTTCTCATACGTGGCCCTGCTGTCACAACCACGCAACACCTAGCGGTACAAACCTGACTGCTCCACCAGCCAGTCTTAACACCACCTGCTGGTAAGAAATGGTGAATTCAAGCGTGTTGGGTGTGAGCATTTTCATCGGATCTAAAACCCATTTTCTACCGGGAATTTATTAAATTTTATCTTATATTAATGTAGTTTATTTTTTTTAAATCGTATGTTACCTATCATCTTTACTTCAACTGTGCAGTTTGTACAACTACTATTATTAGTATTTTAACTCGATTTTTTAAATTGATTGACGATTTACTATCCTATTTAGCTGAGGGGGTAAATCCATATATATCCATATATATATATATACGCTATATATATACGCTATGAAGCATGTATATATATATATATATATATATATATATATGTTCTTTATATATGTGTTCTATATATATATATATATATATATATATATATATGGGTATTTACCCATATATATATGGGTAAATCCCCCAAAATATGAGTCTGTCACGTGGTATATATATATATATATATATATATAGAACACATATATAAAGAACATATATATATATATATATATATATATATATATATATATATATATATATATGGGTAAATCCCCCAAAATATGAGTCACGTGGTAATGCTTTATAGCATCGTTTCCATGGAGTTGTTTACGTATGCCTGTCGCCGATTGGCTAAAGTAATACTTCCTGTAATACCGAACCACTATTGGCCGAATCAGCTTCTGCTGTCAACCAATAGAAAAGCGCGCTTTTTACAAACTTTGGTGTTTTCAGGAAGTTTTCAGGGTTTCATCTGTCCTGTGCAGCAGTCAACAAACAATTAATGGATTTTCATCTATGTATCTAACGCAAGACAAATACCGGTTACGTTACGATTCATTCAAATAAAGGTTTGCAGAGGCACGCGACTTTCACTTTTGCATGTTTGTTGCTTTGTCATGCCTAGTTTGCTAATTTTACATCTATATTATATTTCCATATCATGTGCTAGCTAACTAGCTAGCTCGTGAGTGGTAAGTTACAGTAATATTATTTTCTACCAAGCTCCCTAGCCTAGATGATTTGGAGCTACCTAGCCAGCGTTAAAGCAAATTTACACTGGTTCTACCCTGTGAAAATGTGTTGCATACAGTGATAGACAATCAACTTGGAAACTCAGCTTTCTAACTGGCTATAGTTGTGCATCATGTGTGCTGTCCTCTATCAACACCGTGTGTTTAATTTCTATTTCCATTGTCTCCTCATTTACATAACCTCCATCGACTTTAAGTGCACTAAAATGGATTCCTCCCCAGTACTTCGCCAGCAAAGTCAGAGCAAAATTCAGAATGATCATTCAAGGTATGTCTCACAGAATTGATAGATTGTAGTATTTCACTGTCTGTCTAGTAACATTTATCTAGTTGCCATCTTATTTATCAACTGCCTTCCGAATAAAGTGCATTGTGCCTGGCAGGCTAGAAGATACAGACCATTCTTGCACTCAGACCAACAAACTACTGTTAGCTCTATTCTGATCCTTGATCTTTTCCTTACTCTCCATATGCACTTTGTGCATCATTTTGGACTAACACGTCTGCTAAATTAATAACATGTAATGTAAGTCATTGTTTTTACAAGAGCTCTAAAATCCAAAGTGTCCTCATGTGGTTTTTACAGAATGCAGAACGGGTTTAACAAAATGACCGGAGACCCAGTGTCTTCTAAACACCTGTCGGTGCCTCACCCTACCAAACGAGGTATTGAGAACAAGGACCCAGCTGGCTCTGAAAAAGCACCTGGAAGACCTGGTATAAGCAGACTGCCTGTGCTTGCCAAGTCCCTGAAACTCCAAGCACCCACTGACTTCACTCAATCCCACAGGAGATGGGAGGAAAATCCCCTTTCAGTAAGTGCATCGTTCTTCATCTGTGAACTTCCCTTACTGACTGTACAAATGAATTTACTATTGTACAACAATAACCAGCTTTAACAATACCTTAACTAGTGGATTGGTAATGTGTTCTTTGTCCTCTGCCTTGCGTAGGGTAAAGCTAAGACAAAGAAGCAATGTACCAAGCCTGTCCCATTCAACTTCTCCCATCCTAAGGCTCACGGAATGGTAGAAAATCAAAGGTTGGCAGTTTGTCCTATCTCAACAGCAGGTCTTCAACCCACCCATCCTGTAAACTCTAGCACCACAGATCATACAAATCCACCAGGGATTGTTTCAGCCACTCAAAGACTCAACAAATTCAACTCAAGGGTTGAGCATTCTCCACATGTAACTCTTGGCCAGCATTTGGCTGCACAAAAAACAAGACCATCCATATTGTCACAGTCCAATAGGGGGCTATGCAATGGAAGAAAGGGGCCTTTGAAACACCAGACAACCAGTGCTCATATCTCCGAGTCTCAACCTCAAACATTTTCCACAAACTGTACAGTAACTGGAGCAGGACACCCCGGGCATGGCCAGGCTCCAAGTACTCTTGACCCCACGTCAGTGGGTTTACCTACTGCTTTGTCTGGTCAAAGCAAAGTCCTGAATTGTGCCACTGCCTCCGCTCAGCCAGCATTTACCTCAGAGTCTTGCTTGAAACATTTGAACATGCTCAGCCTCAAAGAACTCCCCAAGACCCTGCATGATAACCAGTCTCTGCAGTCAGCTGCCAGTGTCCAGGTGTTGAGTGGGACAGCAGGTGAGTGAACGGAAGGATTCTCTGGGCAGGCGTATCATTCCTGATATCTCAATGATTCTTTTCGATTGATCTATTGCTGCTGAAGTTGACTGTGTTCTTCCAGGGAGTGGAGAGATGTTCTGTCCTGACCCTAGAGCCAAACACAGGATCCTCCAGAATGAACGAGTGTCTGAAGGGGGAGCCCAAGGTACTCCCCAGCCTCCTGGGTCCTCTCAAGCCTGGAACTTCTTGGTGAGGCAGCTTAAATGATTGTTTTACAGTGCCATGAAATTGGTTCAGGTGGAAATAAATATTTGTTTTCAAATATGTTTTTCTTTGAACGGCAACCTAGTTTCTAGTTACAGTGACCATATCATTCCGTAATAATCTATCATTCTGTAGACTACATAGAACACCTGCACTTTAGTTTACTAAGAAATTAAGAGATAAATTGATGACACATTTTTGAAGGTATACAATGCAACATGTCTTCAATATCAAGCTGGTGGTATCAGTTGAACTGTGTGTTTTATTTTCCTTCCCTCCAGCCACAGAGAGTGTCCGTGATGAAGAGTCGACAGAAGAACAAGCCCTCCGCAGGTTTGTCCTGGCCTGCAACTCTGTCTGCAGACACTCTTTTATTCTGCATACAAAATAATGTGTGGATATACTGTATAGTTAAGCAGTTCAATCGACAACACTATCCAATGCGCTAGAAGGGAAAGGGTCCGAATACTATCTCAAGCTACTGTGTTTGTCTCAGTGTTGTTGACTGGTAGCATGGGCCTCTTGTCCTCCCATAGGTCTGTCCAGAGCAGGGCAGTTCTCCCCGGACCCCGCTGCCTTGAGCAGTATTCTGCAGAACGAGGGGGTGAAGGCTGGAGGAACCCTGGGGGCCACACCCAGCAGGTCTGTCTGCCCCTCAGGCAGGGCCACCTCCATCTACACAGTAAGTTACCCTTATCTCTCAGCTACTGGCCCACCCACATCTGTCCTGCCACCCACTTCTGCTAGACAGTCCTAGTATCTATATGTTAAACTGTCATCGTGTCTATATCTCAGACAGTCATAGTATCTAGATCCATTCGGTAGACTTGGACTTGAACACTTTTCGGACACAAATGTGGTGCACACCTTTGGCGTGTTTTGCATTATCTAGCAGATGCATGTTAACCACTTTCTTATTGAAGTGATATACTGTAAGTAGCAGTTTTTGTAAGATCCCGTTACTTTGTATATTCTCGATGATGTATATTTTGTGCTGTGCCTTACAATGCAACTTTAACCCTCCCCCCCAGGGGATCAATGAAGTACACCTCTCTACTGTACTTTGTCCAATCATGCTCGTACCTGTGTTCCCAGGCTCAGAGAGTACCTGTCACAAAGAGCCGTGCCGAGGCAGCTGCAGGTCCTATGGGTAAGCAGCACCACCCTATCCCTCCCACCATCTCCTCTGCCTCAAATGGAACCTTGGATATGAAAGATGTCTCTGTTTATGTCAAATGTGCAAACAGTGAAGGGGTCCGAATACTATCTCAAGCTACTGTGTTTGTCTCTAAGTGTTGTTGTTGACTGGCAGCATGGGCCTCTTGTCCTCCCATAGGTCTGTCCAGAGCAGGGCAGTTCTCCCCGGACCCCGCTGCCTTGAGCAGTATTCTGCAGAACGAGGGGGTGAAGGCTGGAGGAACCCTGGGGGCCACACCCAGCAGGTCTGTCTGCCCCTCAGGCAGGGCCACCTCCATCTACACAGTAAGTTACCCTTATCTCTCAGCTACTGGCCCACCCACATCTGTCCTGCCACTTCTCCTAGACAGTCATAGCACCTTAAGTCTTTAATGAAATGCTGCCTCTGAATAAATGCTGCAACTTTCCATGTATATACTTTCATAATTCAATTGTATTTTTGCTACAAATAGCTACGGTACAAATGTAAAAAACCTTGCTAAATATCAATTTGTGCATCACTATCGGTGTCATTGTCGGTTTTCTTGTCTGTATATCAGACACAGTATCTAGAGCCTGGACAGTCGAAGTATCTATATCCTAGACATGCTCGTACCTGTGTTCCCAGGCTCAGAGAGTACCTGTCACAAAGAGCCGTGCCGAGGCAGCTGCAGGTCCTATGGGTAAGCAGCACCACCCTATCCCTCCCACCATCTCCTCTGCCTCAAATGAAACCTTTTAAATGAAAGATGTCTCTGTTGGTCCATGTTTCTGTGTGCTCAGTAATGGCTCTCGACCAGACCCCGGCAAGGAAATGGAGCCCTCAGCGCGTTCCTGACACCAGGCATCATTCTCTGTCCATGGTCAGTACAGTATGTAACGCAGGTACCCCCCCCCCCCCCCCCCCGTGTGGCTTGATATGACATGAGACATTGTGTTTCAGAGGAAGCTTATGTCTGCACACCGGACCCCCCACGCCGGCCCTCCCAGCCACAGGGGCCTCCAGGGCCACACGAAGGACAAGGAGGTAAGGAGACAGGCGGGAGGAGAAGGAGACAACAGGGCATCTTCTACTCTCCGTGTCTGGCTTAACTTAACATTGAAGCCACAGTTGCTGACGAACATTGAACATGTAGTGGCGGGTGTCTGGGATGAATTCCATTAAGTAGTAACTTCTTCCTGGTACAATTGTATTTGATTAAAAAAAAATCATTTTTCACCATTTGATTCATGATGTTTTCTGCAGGAGGTTGTTCAGCAGCTGTTTAAAGACACCGACCAAGAGGAGGAAGAACAGGCGGAGGAAGAAATCATGGACCAGGAGACAGGAGCAGGCCAACCTCCACAGCAGACCTGCACTGTAAGCCTTGGAGTCATGTCCATGTCACACTGTGTGGTGTATATACTGTATATAGATATCCATCCTTTCTTAAGCAAATGATATCCAATATGTTCAAGCATGGTAAATGTTTGGCCTCTTCTCTCACAGACTGAATCCTCCCAATCGCCGTCCACGGCTGGGCAGAGCCGGAGCCTTGAAGACAGACAGGCAGAGAAGAGCAGAGAAGAGGGACAGCCTTCACTCCAGGCCCCGCACAGAGAATCGGTTATTTTCTTCTCGACTGGCAAGCTGCTGCTGCGTTCGGCCCCGGAGCAGGGTACCAGCGAAGCGGCGAGTCAGCAGCCTCCCTCTGTCTGTCCAGACAGCCCTTCAGGGTCACACACACCCAGCACTTCTCTCCCTGCTGGGCAAAGCAACCAACGTAGAGGTAGAGCAGAAAACCTTAACTGTAACGGTCTGTAAGGATTTACAAACATAAGCAACAAACATAAGCAAACATAAAAAGTAAAAAAAACACAAGGTTTTATTCAAAGTTACTTTTTTTTATTTGATGTATCCAGTTTTGATCATTAACAAGCCCTGACTTGTATTATAGTAGTTGTGACACCATTCTGTCCACTGTGTATTTGAAGGTGTCGTGCAGAAGGCTGGTGCTCTGAGCTCCGCCGCGGCCCTCCTCCGCCGCCGCCTGCCGCCATTCGAGGAGATGCAGCTAGATGGGGAGGTAGCCACCTACGCCCACGCCCCTCCCTCCTCCTGCTCCCTGCAGAGACGCTGTGGAGACCCTGTAGCCTCTTACCTACACTGGCAAGATTACACTGTGAGTTTGAGGATTGACAGCAGAGTTGTCATGTTTACTATTAGTATCTGTAACTTAGACAGACACTATGTCAAATCCCTTGAACGTGGTTTAGAACCAAGTGATGGCTCATAATTGTAAAAGAATGGTCTTAATATAAATTGGGGTATTGATGTCTTGTTCCTGTCCTTCAGAGTTTTGTGCCAGTCATCGATGATCCCTCTGGCCCCGCCTACTCCAATCCCTCTCCACTGTGGGAGAGATGATGAAGAGGAGGGGGTTTCTTCACCTTACGGGCATTTGTTTCTTAGTCTGATGAGAGAATAGTTACTGATTGTGTAATTGTGGATGTGATGTTTTGTTAAACACTGTAATAGAAGACCTTTTGAGAGCTCTCCACACACAATCCTGTCAGTTTTAGAATGCTGAGGCATGTCTTTTCCAAACTGTATCATTGCTCATTCTAGGTTAGTAGAATATGACTTAAATTTAATAATGTATCCAGGTGATTATGTTCACTTTTTCATGAAATATGCAACAAACATTGCTTATTCAGCATGCAAATCTATGTATGATATTTATAGTTTCGACTGCAATCCAAAACAGAGTGGATTTATGGGTGTAGGAAAAGTCAACATTTATACCAATAATGAGTTGACAAGTCAATAGTCAATGTAGTAATTTAAGTGCAGAGTGCATGTCAGTGACATACTGACTTGATCAATGTTACAATAGGACATGGGATTCTAATACAAGTGTGATTTGTTCTTTTTTTAATTGAATCCTGAGTCGGTATTGTCATATTTGTCAGTGTTGTGTTATGGTGTGTAGGAACATCCCATGTCAAGCTGTAAATGCACTAGTCCTACTGAACCTTAAAGTGAATTGTTCTCAATGTACAGTGTTCATAATAAATTGATATAACTTACGTTCACAATGTGTTCGATTTAACTGCTTGTCGGATGTTTAACACAATGACAGTTGGTGCGATACATTTTGTTTGGTGTATTGTTAAACTTTGAAATAGGTCTTTTTGGATGTGTCATGCGTGTGAATCCTGTTGTTATTAAGTGGATTGTTGTGGATGCCTTCACAGTATGTGAGCTATCCTCCAATGGAAGTGTTACCACTTTTTATCTACAAAATCAATTCATTATAGAACTGTCTGAAGAACAGAAACCCTGCAGAGATGCAAGATAACAATGGATCAAATAAGCCTACCACCATAATTCTATTCTAATTCATATTCTAATATAATATGAACAGTATATGAACTTTCAACACACTTCATATAGGTTCATGTCATAAAAAAACGCTTCATAACAGCTCCTTTGTCTGAAAGAATAAAATATGATTTATAACCTCTGGTTGCTAAGCTCCTCCTCTCCGCTGTCCTGGGTCTGAAGAGCAACTATATCTATAGGTATCTACAGTACAAGCTCCATGCGTCCACTGCCTCCTGGTGGACAGAATCCAATTTCAAAATACCTCAACCCTTGTGCTCTCTTCGGGTCATACTGACCCATCAGTCATTCTGACCCACCGTCGTTTGCAACAACTTTACCGCATACAAAAACAAAATGAAGCATTTCCTTTTAACTGTTGGGCTGTCTCAGACCCCCCACATTGCTTAGGTTAAAAGAAAATTATTTTTATTTGCTTTTGTATTGGGTAAAATTTGGTAAACACAACAATGGTTTGTTATGAACCTTTTGGTCATGTGACCCGAAGGCAGCACAAGGGTCAAGATTTCACTATTGTGGGATCTCTGCTTTTGCAAGTTCTATTTGGCCAAGCTCAATACAAAACATTGATCACACTCCATAAAGATACCAAATCATTTTCATTTTGCCAGTCCTGTTTCACGTGACAGTAGCCTTTTGCGCTTCTAAAGTGCCTGCTGATGTATATTTAGTACAGAGTGCCTGCCTGCCTGCCTGTGGAGCCGGGGGGGGGCGGAGTGTTGTAAAAGGGTTGGTCCTATAAAGCCAGCGTCCCCACCAGCCTCTCGTCTGAGAAGCAGAGAGATTGAAGAGGTAGCAGGTCTCCTGGTTCCTCCTGTTGTTCTCCTCTTCGACCTGCTCATCAGGATCACCTGGCAGCATGTCCACTGTTCCCCCCAGCATGGACCCCACCAAGATGGGGGTAGGACGCTCCATCGCCGTGCTCACCTCCGGAGGCGATGCCCAAGGTACGATGACCACAGCTGCTCAGAGGTCGTGTTAAGAATTTCCGGTGGTCATCTCAATTCAGTATTTCTCATTTGCACTCTTTGAAGGGAGATTCAACTACTAGAGGGAATAACAGGTGACTGGATGGCATCTTAAACACCTCAGAGAACATGTGTGTGTAACAGTGTAGCAGTGAGGAACTCACCATGTAAACCCAGGACCACGGGGCTTTGTTGTTCATTCTGACCAAGGTTTTAACAAATGACACGTATGTTGTGTTCTTTTCAAGCAAAGTTGTATATATATATTTTGTACTAAACCAGGTCTGAAGACAATTGATAGTTCAGAGTTGTAAAGGGTGATATGTTAGTGTAACCATGCAGTCTGCTACAACAAACATAGTAACCTGTTAGCTGTAACCACACATAGTATATCTAGCTGTTTATTTTTTCCTGAGTTACATCACTGCAGCATAATACCCCCTAACCTTTTGCTCTGAACTATTATGTCCCCCCTATCCCACCCTTCGTTCCTCTGTTTCTCCTCTTTGCACGCTAAGTATAGAGTCACTGACCTTTATCTGCATTGACTTGAAGGACAAGATCCAGTTCCCTTCCCCAGCTGCCCCTCTGTTGAAACTAAAGCCCAGTCATGCTAGTTCCACCAGAACACGGCCTGAATGCAAACAGCCTGGCCTTTACGCTGGGCTGAAAGCTATGCGGGTGACACTGTCCATGAGCGCCATGACAAGCCTGTCTGTTTAGTCTACGGGGCTATTTTTGTATGATGTCACAAGATTGTGCCCCCTATATCAATGAGATGTGGCTCTGGTTTGATGCATGGCCAATGGATGGGCCTCACCGTGAGCCGGGTCTCATGTCTGTGCTTGAAATATTTACTCTCCGCACCTTTGTCCCAGGTATGAATGCGGCAGTGAGGGCCACGGTTCGAGTCGGCCTCTACACGGGAGCGAAAGTCTTCTTTGTTCATGAAGTAAAGCAGTACTAAAAACACATTGCATTTGACCTCACAGTTCACGACCCCCGAGCCACTCCACTGCTTCAAATAATACCCATTGTTGAGAATATATAGACATTCTGAGACTGCTATTGGTCGTAGTAAGTGATTGGAATGTCCAATTGATTATCGTTCTGTCCTACTCATTCAAGGGCTACCAGGGGCTTGTGGACGGGGGAGTGAACATTCGCCCGGCAACATGGGAGAGCGTGTCCATGATGCTGCAATTGGTGAGGCCACGAACACACCATTTCAACACATCTAACAGGCACGTTGTCAAGGCACACACACTGCATTGACTGCATTGTAACTTTTGACACATTAGAATCCTTAACAAGCGCAACGTATACACAGAAAGTAGTTTGCCCACATCTTGTTGGTCTCGCCCCTCAACAAGAAATGATGTCAGTATAAATATAACAAAATATGGACACCCTGGATACTTGAAGCTTGTCATATTCCTCTTTAGGCCTATTATAACTATCCGTAGTAGCTACTCCCCTTCCTTAATCGACCCAATGAGAAGGCACCAGGAGTTAACCTATGATGTATAAGTTGTTTGGTGCAAGCGAAAGATCTGGCTCGTGTTGCTGTTTGGGTTGCTTCTCTTTGGAAAAGGTCTCTCCATGTGAGTGGCTATGTTTAGCAGCTTAGCATGTACCATAACTGAACACCAGATGGATGGTGAAGTGTGAGGAGAGAGCATAAATATGCCAATTTGACAGTCCGGCCAGCTGTACCATCCTCTGTGATCGGAGGCTGAAGAGGGCAAGGGAGCAGGCAGTGATCCAAGCTGACAGCCTCAGAGCATGGGAGGTGGGAAGATATGCAGATGCCCGGGGGGAAATCTTTTTTAAAGGGCAACGGTCCAGTATTACTTGTTGTGTAACATTCTATCCCATATGTCAATAGAAACTCAATAAATTAATTTGAATTTGGAATGCAGTTCTGTTTCCTGCTAAAACAGTTTAGGAATTCAGCGAACCAACTGTTGTATACATCTATATGTGTCTGGTTTTGGAAGACACAAAATAAAGCTGTATTCTAGACAAAAAAGAATGCATCAAAAGGCTTCTTAGTCCTATCCTAGATTTAATCCAGGAAGCCGTCCAGGAAAACATTTCTGAGTGTGATTTGATGAGTGAGGCTCCAACCATCCTTCTCCAGGGCGGCACTGTTATCGGCAGTGCCCGTTGCACAGACTTCCAGACCAGGGAGGGCCGTATGCAGGCGGCTAACAACCTGGTCAAGCTGGGAATCACCAACCTGTGTGTGATCGGGGGCGATGGCAGTCTGACCGGCGCCAACAAGTTCAGGTGTGAGTGGAGCGAGCTGCTGCTTGACCTCGTGAGAGCCGGTGAGAGACAGGGAGGGCATGCTGGGGAAACACCAACAAGTCAACCACCATTTTACTGGTGAATTGGTGTACTGGTGCCTGAATGACTCCAAGTGACTTTATCCATGTTCCCTCTCCAGGTAAGATCACCGATGACCAGGCTAAGAGCTCCACACATCTCAACATTGTTGGCATGGTGGGCTCCATCGATAATGACTTCTGCGGCACCGACATGACAATCGGCACTGACTCCGCCCTGCACCGCATCATAGAGGTGGTGGACGCCATCACAACGACAGCCCAGAGGTGAATCACCACTCTGACACACAATGCAGCTCTTACAACTGACCAGTCTCCTTTTCATATGTGATTTTCAGAGGCAGGTTGTCCCTGTTTTTGTGTATGTGGGTGTGGGGGGGTTTAACTGACATTTCAAACTGATATTTCCCATTCGCCCCCAGCCACCAGAGGACCTTTATTCTGGAGGTGATGGGCAGACACTGTGGGTCAGTATATGAGCGTGACGTTTGTCTGAATACAACTGGGTGTATCAGGGGGGGGGGGGGGGGGGGCAAAAGACCTGACACATACACAAATCTAAGAATATAGTTCCCCTACAAGTATCATGCTTACTACATAGGACACATGTTAATGCCTATGCTGACACGTGTTATTGAACACATGAGCCGTGTATCAGGATAGACATATTGGGGTGTGTTCAGACACTGTGAACTACATGTCTCAGCTGTGAACATATCTGTCTGTTACATGAGACTATGGGCTCTATCTTCGTTACTTAAACGCAACTGGCATCGAGCCAAACACAAACTTGGCCCACGATCAAAATGGTGGCAATTTACCCAATTAGCTGGTGGAACTGTGTTTATGTATGATTGTAAGAATTTGGGGAAGGGGCATCCTTCCAGTCAGAATTTTTGCAAAATATACACTCCTGTGTTGCGTGGCGTGAGATTGTCTTTGCTGTGTTAGCTCAAAGACAAAGTGATACATTGTAATCTTAACGCTTCAATCAAATGAATCTTAGTAATTGCCACTCCACAGTGTATTTGCACCTAACCTGTGTGTGACTCTGTTTGTTCTTTCCAGATACCTTGCCTTGGTAACGGCCCTGGCGTGCGGCGCTGACTGGGTCTTTATTCCTGAAATGCCTCCAGATGAGGGATGGGAGGATCATCTGTGTAGGAGACTGGCCAATGTACGTGTCACACACACACACAGTTCCACAGTGAACGGCTGAGAAGCAGACTTGATGTTCCTTTGTGTCTGCGTCCCTTAGCAACGAGCCAGAGGCTGCCGCCTGAATGTGATCATTGTTGCTGAGGGAGCCATGAACAGGGACGGCAAGTCCATCACCTCTGAGCACATCAAGCAGGTACTCCCTTCTCCATCTCGGTTAAAGACATTCGACGTACATTTCACACAGACTTGTGGAGGGTTAGGGAGTAGTGGGCTGTTGGTAACAGCTTCCCTCGTCTGTAGCTGGTGACCAAGAAGCTGGGCTTTGACACGCGCACCACAGTCCTCGGCCACGTGCAGAGAGGCGGCACTCCCTCTGCCTTCGACAGGATCCTGGTAGGTGCCGTTTCCCCGCCTCATTCGTCTCTCTTTGCGCGTGCCAATCTTGTTAGCGAGTGTTTGGGTCACGTGGTGGGGCGCACGTATCTGAGGGGTGTGTGTGTGTGTTGTGACCCTCAGGGCAGCAGGATGGGCGTTGAGGCAGTGATGGCTCTGCTGGAGGCCACCCCCGAGACCCCTGCCTGCGTGGTCAGCCTGTCAGGGAACCAGGCCATCAGGCTTCCCCTCATAGAGTGCGTGCAAGTGGTGAGCGAGCCTGCCGTGTCTGTGTGAGACCTGCTGACCTGGACGTTCTTCTTCCAGAGCTGGGTCTTCGTATTCCCTAGAAGGCTGGTTACAGAATCGGTATCATTCATTCCTTTTCTCCCTCTCTCTCTCTCTGTCTCTCTCTCTGTCTTTCTCCGAAAGACAAAGGATGTGACTGCTGCCATGGCTGAGGGTCGATTTGAAGATGCGATTAAGCTCAGGGGAAAGTAAGATGGAAACTGTTTATTGGCAGAACCTGCACTGTCCAATTCTAGTTCAAGTTCCAGATAAGGTCCACAGTCCACCGACACAGATCCATTTGATGTGTTTTTTGCAGGAGTTTCGAGAATAACTGGAACACATACAAACTGCTGGCTCACATCCACCCCCCTGATACCAAGGTAGGCTATGGTCACTGCTGAACAGTACACCGGACACAGGTTAGGAAGTACACAACATTTCAATGCTATTAAAGAAAAAGAAAACAGAACCACAATGAGACTCCCTCAGTGTTTTGTCTTCTCACGGCCCCCCCACCTGATCTCCACCAGAGCAACATCAACGTGGCCATCCTTAACGTCGGGGCCCCCTGCGCCGGGATGAACGCCGCCGTCCGCTCCGCCGTCAGGATGGGCATCATCCAGGGCCACAACATGCTGGCCGTTCACGACGGCTTCGAGGGCCTCGCTCACGGACAGGTTGGTCATCCACTTTTCTTCCTCCTCTGCATGTAGACTTTGAGTCGTACTGCGGAATGGTAGAACCATCTAGCAAATGGCTTCCGATGAATGCATTTCTTGTCCATCCACTCAGATTGAGCCCATTGCCTGGACCGCAGTCAGTGGCTGGACTGGAAAGGGGGGATCTGAGCTAGGAACCAAGCGGTAAGATCAGGGATCTCTTGGTTCAACATTCACAACACAAGAAGAAGAACAGGCTCTCTTGTTGAATTTCTTGTTTGACACACAATCTCTTCTTCCCATGTCTAGCTTGCTGCCCTCTAAGATGATTGAGGACATCAGCCTGAATATCGCTAAGTTCAACATCCATGCTCTGGTGATAATTGGAGGTTTTGAGGTAAGAGTGCCAGGTTCTTCCATTGTGGTTGGTGTCTCTCATTGACAAAGTTCAGGTCAACCACCACGTAGAGCCCTGCACCATAGGTCCACCAATGTCACCATGCTCCTTTTTCTCTCTCCATCACCCGTGCAGGCGTATGTGGGCGGCCTGGAGATGGTGCAGGCCAGGGAGAAGTACGAGGAGCTGTGCATTCCCATGGTGGTCATCCCCGCCACTGTCTCCAACAACGTGCCTGGCTCCGACTTCAGTGTTGGCGCCGACACGGCCCTGAACACCATCGTTGAGGTAGTCTTGCCCTGATTAACCACTATGCCTCTACAACTGTGGCTTTTACACTTTTAAACATTTTTAACCTTTTGTTGGTGCATCTGTAATAACAAGAATAAATGCACTGATGAGTTCAGTAATAGAAAACAATGAGGTAGACCAGGGAAGACCTAATAGACTATTAGAGGATGCTGTCTACTGTATTGATGATGAAGGCCCAGCTGATTAGCCAGTGTGTTTGGAAATACCCTCAAATTCCCTTTTCCTGTCTGTACTTTAAGTTAATGGTAATGGAAGCCTGTTTCACAGAAAGTGGGGCAGCAAAGAACCAACATAAAGTGTGTGTCACACACTGTCCAAAGGCTTTTGATGCTCACTGAAAGTCATAGAGGTTTCCTCTGCAACACCAAATGCAGGGGAAATTTCATTCCAACTGTCAATGTTGTTTTTGAATTCCTGTTTGACCAACCTCTCATCCACCCCCCCCCCTCTCTCTCACCCCCGCCCCTTGTAGACTTGTGACAGGATCAAGCAGTCAGCAGCTGGCACCAAGAGGAGGGTGTTCATCATTGAGACCATGGGGGGTCACTGTGGATACCTGGCCACCATGGCGGGGCTGGCGGCAGGAGCCGATGCTGCATACATCTACGAGGACAAATTTGGCATCAGAGACCTGGAGGTGAGTTGAGGAGGACAACATGTCCCTCCTGTAACTAAGAGAGTTATCCTCCCTGATTTTGATATAGCAAGAGATGATTGGGTTCTGCAAGTCAGGTGGGAACAGTCAGGTTAGAAACGTTGTTGGTACTTTTCCATTCATCAATGGCTAGTTCAACTGCATAAACTGGAAGCGTCGCCATTGTGATGTGTGATTGTCCCACCGGTTTTCAGGCAAATGTCGAGCATTTGGTTGAGAAGATGAAGACAACAGTGAAGAGAGGCTTGATTCTCAGGTGAGTTTCACAAACACTCATCCGTGCACACTCAGACGCACATTTGTACATCTGGTATACATATTTACATGTCCTCAAGCCCATACATTATTTGGGATTTTTACTGGACAGGAATGAGAGCTGCAATCCCAACTACACAACTGACTTCATCTTCAACCTGTATTCTGAAGAGGGAAAGGGCGTGTTCGACTGCCGCAAGAATGTCCTGGGACACATGCAACAAGTCTGTTATAGTTTCAAGAGAAATAACAAAAAATAGTGTTCCCAACTGGTTAATTGATATGCCAGAACTAAATGTAAAAATGTATGAATTTCACCAGGGTGGTACTCCAACACCTTTCGACAGGACCTTTGGAACAAAGATGGGAGCAAAGTCTGTCCTGTGGCTGACTGAAAAACTGAAGGAGTGTTACCGCCATGGTGTGTCCCCCAAAACAAATAACCACAAATCTATCTCCAGTTCAATAACTGAATATGTTGATTACCTTTTTATGACTATATAATTCATTTCAGCACTGACATTAGCCCTCATACCTTTACTGGAGAACTGACTCCATGTCCTGTCCTACAGGTCGTATCTTCGCCAACACACCTGACTCTGCCTGCATGTTGGGGATGAAAAAGAGATCACTGACCTTCCAGCCTCTAAGCGACCTGAAGGATGAGACCGACTTTGAGTAAGACCCCAAAGAACTCTCTCACATGTTGTGTATGCATGCCTGTGAGGCCAGAAATACAGATTCAGTGGATGAATCACCATTGGAAATGTTGACCGTGCTTCACTGTTCCTTCGAACACCAACTCTTTCCCCCTCCGATGTCTCCCAGGCACCGCATCCCAAAGACGGAGTGGTGGTTGAAGCTGAGGCCCATCATGAAGATCCTGGCCAAGTACAACGTCAGCCTGGACACCACTGAGCATGCCCACATGGAGCATGTGATCAAGAAGAGGAGTCCAGCCGTGAAGGCCGTGCCGGGGAAGAAGGAAGCTGCTTCACCCAAGGAGACGGACGGAGATTTATAACTTTCCTGTTGACATTCTAGATATGCACCTTTCCAGATATGCATTTGTTTAGCAGAATATGTTTGAGGATGTGTGTTTTCTGCCAGGCCTCATCTGTGTATGCCTTGGAAATGCTGCTACTCTCTACTTTATAACAAGTAAACTCATCTGCTTGGTTTCTTTCACTTTTTTCTCATTTACTTCAGAACTGATTTTTTCTGCGTGCTGAGGAAAGTGTCTAGAATTTAGGCTTTTGTAGACGTCAACCGAATTAGAAGTTTAAGAAGGGGTCTTATGCATAAAATCCTCTGATTTACTGTCAGAGACCAAACAAACGCTAAATAAGAGTGTGTAGAAGGGGGACTACTCCATCTGCAGTAAAGGTCGTCTTTACAAATGCCCCACACCCTCATATGACCTCATGACCTTCACAAGTACCAACACGCCCCCATTCACATGGATGGAGCCGAAATGAAGAGAATCCTTTGCTTCAAGTTCCTATCGTCTGGGTCCTGTGTAGAATGTGAAGATAAGTAAATAAATAAATGCAAAAGAGTGCATATTGTTGCCAATCCCATGTACAGTAAAAACAGTAACCAGCACCAAATATACTGCACGAGTTGGAAAGTAACTACAATTTGGACATAATATCATAGGCTTAATTTTTTTCCTGTTTGAACATAATTACAGTGTGCTTTTACATATTTTTCTTATGTTCTTTGTACTTACACATGTGCCTGTTTTTACTCAAATGTATTGGAACATCAATGAAAGGAGATTGATTCTCGCAGTCTCTGGATAAACGGAAGCGGAAGAAAAGGGTTCCATGGGGCATTTAGTGCTCGCATTGCTAGCTGGGATGTTGGTGGACTTTACCAATGTCTGCCTGCGCTTAGGAAAGGTGCGTGTCCCCAGTGTCCGCTTCGGTCGCCCGGTTAGGAATGCGCCTCACGGCTTTGACGCAAGTTGAAATATCAGATGAGACATTAGAGAGTACGGTGATATAACATGAGTTGCACATTGCCTTTATTTTTGAATTTAGTGTATTGACTTCCGAGTTTGATTAATTACACTAGACGTCGATTCATAGCTAGGTAGCAAGCTTTCTTGCTAGCCCCGGCTACTTAGCAGCTAGCTAGCAATCTAGCTTACTGTGTTGGTTAAACAAGTCTAGCAGGAGATAACTGGATAGATTGCTGAACCCGGCCGGCACTTTGGTAAAAAAGAGTTAGTGGCAAGCGGGGGGTCGGGAGAACACGACGGGGTAGACGTGACCCAGGGGCGGCCGATGAGTTCGGACCAGGGCGGAGAGCCGCCGCTGTTGCAGGAGGAGGCTGATCCGGGACCGAAGACCAGTGGGAAGGACGAAGCTCCACCTGGGATCGGTGGAGGGTCAGGCGGCATGGTGAGTTGAGGCCTAATAGTTGTAGCAAGCTAGCTTGGCTTGCTGCTTTGCTAACGCCGTTGCTAGCTAGCAAGACAACTCGTTTCAACTTCTACCATCGCACCGCATTCAGGTTCTGTTTATAATTGCTTATACAATAAAAATGTAAGGGCATCCATTCTGCCTAGAATCTTTACTAATACACGTTGGTCAGCCACCAGGGTTCCATCCATCTTTTTAGCGTTAGCATAGTAAGTTGGTAGTAGCAACCTTGGTTCAGTAGCACTAGACTAGACTAGTAGTCTGGTTAGTTGCTAACGCGTTCGCTAGCTATCTTATCCAACGTGCTAATCGGACGTTAGCCAAGGGGCGCTAGTCTGTCTCTGACTGTGCACAGCTGTCATCAATAAATTTAGCTCTAGTCTACTCGTGCTAGCAAGCTATCCAATTTAGCAGTGTGCTGAGTAATCATTATAGCTAGACTAGCTACTGTACAGTACAGTCCTGTAAGTTGTGAGAAGTGTTTAGCCAATTGGTTGGTGGGCTGTTAATGGGAATCTAACAAAGTTCGGAGTCATGTAACTACACCGGTGTAGAGCTAGTTGATTTCCAAGAAATTGTTAAGAGCAGACCATTGCCTGCCGCTAGCTAAGTAGCTAGCCTATATAATATGCGTTGCAAATGCCTGGTTGGCCTTTGCAGCGCAGTCAGCTGACTTGGCTTCCAAGATATGGCTAGCTTAGCACAGGATCTAGCAGATGTTACAGCTGGCTAACTCGTGCGTCTAGGCACACCTTCTGTGGTTATCATGTGAATAAATGTCCAACACAGCCACTCAGACAGGAAACCAATGTGGTAAACTGAGTGCTCTCAAGTGAAAATGGAGTGCTCTGTACATGTTAATTAAATGTCGAGTTGTGACAGCTGTTCTTGTCAGACCGTATACTCATTTCGAGGGAACGGGATGGATCTTTGTAGCAGGTGGTCTTCGTGAACGACCCCACTTCCGTGTCGGCTGTGGACCAGTGTCCTGAGCAATCAAACCCAAAGTGCACTATTTTCATACACTTACAAAAAAAATCAGTTTTGCAGTAGATTTTGTTTTGAACATTTATGTAGTTCAATACATGAATTATTCAGGACTATTTAACATTTACTGTCTCCAGTTTGGCCCTAAGAAGGACGTGATATGCTACTCTTTTTCTCTAGTCAGATTGTTTAATGGTTAACTGAGCTATATCGTAGCACACCTCTACACATTGTGTTTTTAAGCCATTTATATACAACCAAACACATTCAGTGAGTGTATTAATAGCATTGAGCCACCTTGAATCTTGTGTAGCTGAACCTTTGGGTCAATGCCAGACAATTGCTTGTGTAAACCAACTTAAGCATTGTTATGACATTGTTCCTCGCCAAAAGCTTATCTTTTGGTAACGACGAGAAGCAGTCTGCATTGAAAAGGGCTTGTTCATGCCTTGTATGTTCTGCTTGGAACTGTAGATTGGCAATGCTGTCCTCCAACTATAATGCTGGATTTGGATTGGCGGTAACTATGCAGAAGAAGCACTCTTTTTCCAAACATGTATCTGACATCCCATAATGCAGGCATAGTTATGCAATGGCACTGCATGTGTATTCATACTTGTAATTATTTCCGTAGCTTGCTGTATTCTATATGTTAGTATGTCGATTGTAATGAAGTTGTTGGAAGATTTAGTTATGTACAAGAATCAAAGTGACAAAGTTCAAACAACCTTTTTTATTAGAATTTTTTGCTTAAAAACGACACACCGTACAATTAAATTACATCAATTTGAGTAATTTTTTTTGTCATGTATGCACACAAACTATTGACACCCTTAATGTGCTATTTACTAGTTAGAGGTTTCTGTTTGTGTAACTGGTGTCATTGCAACGCTCGCCAGTATCCCTTTCCTCCCCTTCTGCTCACTGCTGGGGTCGAATTGGGGCCTCAAAAACACAGCTTTAGCCAGCTACGCCACCTAAAGACTAGGTCTAAGAAGGTGGGTGTTATTTCTACTGAGGGGGGAGTTGGCCGATTCAACTCGGTTACACTTGCAAAATGTTTTTCAGCTCTTTTTTGGCCGGAAACAAATTGTTACTGAATTGGGTATGTTGATACTCTGATGGCAATGAGTTCAGCCAGGATTCAACGTAGCATTTTCGTAATAATTTTCCTACAAAAGGCTGTGCCTTTTTTAAAGTTCCGTTTGATAAACTCGTAACACAGTCCAATGGTCTTCGTTAACTTCTTTAACGTGGTTTATCTCTTGCTGAAGGTCACCTCCAAGGGCGCAGGTCTGAACCCCAATGCCAAGGTGTGGCAGGAGATGCCTGTGGCTGCCAGCGAGGCTCCTGCTGAGGCAGACGATGGCTCCCAGTGGCCCCAGGGCCACATCACAGAGGGTGACAAGACACAAACCACTTTGAACTTTACAGCTCAACCAAAAATGTTATGTTACAAACTCGCCGGTGGGTATTCATCAGTGACACTCCTGACACTCTTGTGCTCCAGGTTATTCTGAGCCTTCCCCTGCTGTCTGTAAACCATACCCAGTCTGCGTCATTCCCCTGGAGGAGGCTAGCCCTACGGCGGCAGCAGCAGAGGTCGCTGTGAACGGCATGGATCCTTTAGACCCGGGGTTCCCCCCGACTGAGGTCGCCACCACAGGTCAGTCGCATTTCACGTCCTGGCCTCAGTATGAATGGCATAATTGCAGCACAAAGGACTACAATTCCTTCGTTATTGCATGTTCCTTTAATGTAGTTTACAGACGTTTGTTCTTTTTCTTTTAAGTGGACTCCAAGATGACGTCCGAGCAGCCCCTCCCCTCAGAGAACCTGCGGGAGGTACTCAAGAAAGAGCTGGAGTTCTACTTCTCTAGGTGAGTTTCCTATAAATGCATACTAATATAGGGTATGGCAAGATATACCTTATTCCCCATGCTTTATAATACTCGCCTGTGTTACCCCACATTTTTGATTTGCGTAAAAAAGAATATAGTATTCTCAGTATGACCTTGTAAGTCTTTGGAATTTGATCTGAGAAACATCATCATAAAATGTGTGATAGACTAGGATCCGTTTTGGTTTGGTTTGCTTATCTGCTTTCCTTGCGCTCCAGGGAGAACCTGTCCAAGGACCTGTACCTAATGTCCCAGATGGACAGTGACCAGTTTGTCCCCATCTGGACCATCGCCAGCATGGAAGGCATCAAGGCCCACACCACTGACATGGACCTCATCTTGGACGTGTTGAGATGTAAGTGACCTTTCGATTGAGGGAGCAAAAGGTATGTAGGTAGGCGACCACGCATGCTCGTGGTCAAACTGGGTGCACGTGACGTTGCATAGTGCTGATCGAACCCGCTTTTGTCCCCCCTCAGCCTCTCCGATGGTACAGGTGGATGAGAAGGGAGAGAAGGTGCGTCCCAATCACAAGCGTTGCATCATCATCCTGAGGGAGGTTCCTGAGACGACGCCCGTGGAGGTAACAAGACTACAGCCGTCCTCGGGTGCTTTTAGGTCCTCAAGTGTTTCAATCTGGCATTTCAAAGGAGGAAGCATTTTCTTTGAGGTGACATCAACCGTATTTATTTTTGAATGTCATCATTAAAACAGATTTGTTTTTCCATTTCAACAGGAAGTGGAGGCCCTCTTTAAAAATGACAACTGTCCGAAGGTGATAAGTGTGGAATTTGCGCACAACAATAACTGGTACATCACATTCCAATCAGACACGGATGCTCAACAGGTAAACAAAAGAGAACCACAACATCATTACACGCCCAAAGCTGTAATGCACAGTGGATTTGAAGAGTCAATATGGCCTCCATAACGTACTCCTCATGAAGAACTCCTTTCCTTCCAGGCGCACCGATACTTAAGAGAGGAAGTCAAAACATTTCAGGGAAAACCCATCATGGTGAGTTGCTTCACACCCTTAACTGTCGCAGTGTCGTTCTCTGCCAATTCTTCATTCTCACTTCTAAAACACATTTGTTTCCCACCCTCAGGCAAGAATAAAGGCCATCAACACTTTCTTTGCTAAGAATGGCTACCGTAGCATGGACAGCAGCATGTACGCCCAGCAGACCCAGACCCAGTCCCAGTACAGCTCACCTCTCTACATGCAGCCCGTCTACCCTCAGCAGCAGTATCCTGTCTACGGCATTGTCCCCCCCACCTGGACAACCTCCCCAGCACCCTATTTTGAGACCCCCCTGGTAAGCAAGCACGTCTATGGCAAACTGTTGACAAACTTGGATGACAGCAGAACCTTTCAAAGCACACGTCGAGATAAAAAGGAATATGGGGAATTAATTTGACCAGACACTTTTATTTTGTTTCGATGTACTGTGCCGTAGAACAAGCAACATTGCGGTATTTCTTCCTCCCCAGGCACCGTTTCCGAACAGTGGCTTTGTCAACGGGTTTAACTCTCCCGGGCACTACAAAACGGGCTCCAACTCTCTCAATATCTCTCGGCCCTTCAACAGAAACCGGTAGGTTTTGAATGCAGGGGCTCAGCGTGTTGTGTCGATCTTGATGTGGTTCTAAGGGACTTTGTAGAAACTTAACCATTGTGAACACTGGTCTGAGTGTCTTGCTGGAGTGGGGCTAGATGATGCACACTCCCAGTGTGCTGTCTCGCAGGATTCATTCATGGGTTCTTCCAGAGATATTGTAAACTTTTGCTCTGTTGGGAACTGAAAGCTCTTCACTCGCTGTCTTCTTACTGTCCCAACAGTGTCCCCCTCTATTCAAGAAAGAATGTAATAAATGCCTTCAGGTATAACCCTTCTATACAATCAGCTTCACTGCTACCCCCATCCCTAAATCCATAAAGGGTCCCATGCCACTTGCCAAGCAATACGTTTGAATGATTTTTATTTTAAATTAATTACTATAATATAGTATTCAATTTTGTCAGGTAAGTTATTGGTAAATAACCTGTCTTGGCCTATAAATAAGCTTTCAGTCATTGTCTTGGAAGTAACTGTAATGCCTACTACCTTGCCTTGCAAACAGTGACCCCCCCCCCCCAACACACCCATCTCTTCACTGCATTATGATTTGTTTCAACACATCACTGCTTTCTTGGTTTTGTATGAATGGTTATGTTGCCACAGCCTTACTTGGTAAAGGTGTCAATTTGGCCAAAGAAACATGCCACAGTAAGAGATGTGGAGACTCCTAACCTTCTTACACCCTGATGTAAGAAGTTTATAACTGAATAAATCACCTTGAGACCGGCATATGCTGCCAAACATGCCACGGCCATGTCAGACTTTATTAGATTGTGTTGTACGAAGAGGGAATGTGGCAGTGGGGCCAAATTGGTTTAGTTTCTCCTCCCCTTCCCTCTTCTCTTCCTGCTGTATTCACTTCATCTGCCTCATTGATCTGAAGGTGCCAGATGAAGGAAGGGATAATTAAGACAGCATACCATCCATTTTGTTTGTCACCCGTGGCAAAAGTCGTCATTATAATCGTCTTGTCAAGAAAAGGGGGCTGCTCCCTGACACATTTCCCATTCAAGGTTTATTTTTAGATGCTGGTTTGACAACTAACTTTCACGAGCACCAATGCTTTCTGATGGCTCTGTTCAATAATTTAAGAAGCAAACTGTCCTAGCAGATGTCCTTGCAGATGTCCTAGCCACTTATCAATATGCTTGGAGATCTGTCGCAGGGGTCTCTACCCTGCTCCTGGAGGGCCACCTGCCTGTAGGGTTTTGCTCCAGCGCTAATCAAGCACACCCGATTCCACTAATTAGCTGGTTGATTAGGTACCGAGTGTTGAATTGGGTCAAACGAGTGCGGTTGGAGCAAAAACCAACAGGCAGGTAGCTTTCCAGGAACATGGATGGAGACCCCTGGAGTCTAATGCTTTGAGTCGTAACACCACGGTAGAAGCTTAAAGGAAATGCCCCTTGGCACATCAGTTGCATGTCGACACATTTATACAACAGACACCACAAGCTAAAGTCTTCCTTGGCACACACCGCGTTCATGCTGTGCGTGTGTAAACATCGAAGCCTACAACGTTGTAGGCGAGCTCCAGGCACGTCGTCACACCCTTCCCTTCCCTCCTCGCCCCCCTCCCCCCCCACCCAACAGAAACCATGTGAAACCCCAGATGAGGTCAGGCGAGGTGGCCCCTGCGGCTGGGACCCCCCAGGAGAGCCTGACCGGCCTCCGCAGCCCCCAGCCCCCCAGCACGCCGGCCTCGGTACAGGCCCCGACCGACATGAGCGCAGCCTTCCCGCAACTCTCATCGGACCCCACTGACGACGGCATGGCTGGGCGTGGAAGGTAAAACCACCTGGCTCCCCGATGCAGGCTTTTATGCTTAAAGTGCTTGTTTTGAAATGCAACTCTACGCGGCCCTTGGTGGACCCCGATGATGAGAACATACTGCGCATAGAGGGTAAGGCAGGCGGTGGAGGTGAATGGCTTTGGGTTCTCTCTCTTCTCTCCTTAATCTCCTCCTCCTCCCTCTCCCTCCCCCTAAGCTATGATCCTCCACGCCTGCCCCCGATGAGCGTCAAGATTATGAGATCTGAGGGTCTTGGCTAGCGGTTGGGGGAGCGCTGCAAGCCTGCTTACCGACTGCTCCACAACACACCAGGGTTTATCCAGGTCTAAGGACATTGACTCCACCTTGTATGCGTCTCCTTTTACTTCCCACTGTAGGAGGAGTACATACAGAGGCACCCGGAGGAGGAGAGAGGACGAGCGCATCCCGGTAGCTACACATCTAGTCTTCTGTTAGATTAGAATTGACTATCATCACACTATCGTCAGTGGATAGATAACACAACATTTTGGGCTACATGAGGCCCAAATAAACAAACATATTTACGACATCTCCTGTGCCCTGACTCTCACTCCCCCCTTCCTCCCTTGCCCTTTTCAGAGACCCACACCCCTGGCTGAGGTGAAGCTTTCACCCCCCAAGTTCGACCTGGCTGCGACCAACTTCCCCCCTCTGCCTGGCAGTGTGGTCAGCACACAGGGGGAGCCCGTTCTGGAAAACCGAATGTCTGATGTAGTGCGCGGTCTGAACAGGGACAAGGTAAGACCTGCCAATCAGCTGTCAGCCCCCGAAATCACCATGCCAATCACCATTTCAGGATCTTTTCAATGCATTTTCTAGCCTTCATTGTTTTAGTCTGAACACTTAGTTAGAAAGAGGAGTGTCTTAGTTTCTGCAAATAAATGTCTGCAATGTGTATGTATTATCTATGTTTTTCATATTGTCACAACATTTCTTTTGACACCTTTTGGCTTTTTCATGTGAGATTTCCTGCTGGTGATAAAGAAGTGAAACCTTAAGATAGAAATAATATCTACCATTTAGTGTTACAGCAACCACTCCTGAGTCACTAGTTTAGTTCCATGAACGTCTGGTCTGTGCTCCGTAGCAGACGGAACAAACCAGTAAGGAAGCCAGTGCACACGTTGCCCCGGCCCCAGAGGAAGCTGCACCTGTTTCCAGTCCTGCTCAGCCTGTAACCAAACCTGCTGCACAGCCCCAAGGACCGCCCGTCCCCAGGTAAGCCCCTCTAAACCAGTACTGCTCACTGGCCATTTTGTTTTCTCTAATTGGCAATAGCGAGGATTGCTTTTAGGTTTGCTTTACTGGGATCAAATTGAGCCATGTCACTGAATTGGTGCCAAAGTGCCTTTTAGAAGGCCCGTTCCCTTACCCAAGGAGTTGATCTGAGACTAATGACCTTCCTGTCCCCTCAGTGTGACCCATCATGAGAAGAGAGTGGAGCGAGCCGAGCCCCCCACCCCCAAGGTGGCCCAGCAGCCAGCCCCGCCTCCCACCACGCCCAACCCACCCTCCTCCACGCAGCCCCTGCCTGGCCCCAAGCCTCAACCCAGTGTCGTGTCGTCCTCACAAGCTGCTGCCAGCACCAGCGCCTCCAGCACCACCAGCACCTCCACCACCACTGCCCCCATCCCTGTAATGGTAAGACATGGCAGTCGCAGAATGTCATTTAGAAAGAAACTGTCACGCTCTCTTTTTCTTTGTTTCTGTGACAGATTTTGGGAGGTTCTTTTCAGAGCCCTAAATAACCTTTCTAAATGTCTTTCCTCTTGCAGGAACCCCGCAAGCTCAGCTATGCCGAGGTTTGCCAGCGACCACCCAAGGACTACCCAGCCCCCGCCCAGGCCCCGTCCCCCTCCGGCAGCGCGGCAGGCCAGCCCCTGCGGGAGCTGCGCGTCAACAAGGCCGAGGAGCCCGGCTCCAGCAGCCCTGGAGACAGGCAGGACAAGACCCACGAGCGAGATGGGGGCTGGGAGTGCAAAGAGAGCCGGCCCCCACGCGACTCCCAAGGTTACCGCAGCAACGGACCCCGAGGCAGTGGGGGCCTCAAGTTCCGCGAACAGAGACGCCCCCCACCGGCCCGGCGCAGCTCCCCCAGGGGGGCCCCAGACACACTGGCAAAGAGCAGAATATTCCCCCAGCATTGCCAAAGTAAAACACCATACGGTTGAGGAAAAAAAAAAAAAAAAAATGTATGAAAATATATATATATATATATAAATATATAAAAAATGAATTACATATAAAAGCAACAACCTTAATGGTAGCCACCTCTCACCCCTGGGACATGTCCAAAGAAAAGCTTTTGCAATGACAATAATGAAACAGAGTGGGACATCCAGGACAATGGACAACAACATGCCATCTCATGAAGTGAACTTTCACGGAGGAGTTGAAAAGGAAAACAAAAGAAAAAAAGTATAATCTGAAGCCTCAATTCTTCTCCGAATTTCAGATCAGAGTGATTTCTGAGGAGGCCATTTCCTTTCAACTCTGCCTGAGAGAGGTGGGACACTGGCCCTGTAACGGCCCTCTGCCCTTTTTAAAGAATAGATGTTGGTCTGCAAGGAACATATGCACTAAGAAGAAAAGAACATGCATATATGTCATGTACATATACAAAGATATCACTAACACGCAATGAGACATCCTTTTCTGTTTTTCTCTTGCTTGTGTACTTGATTTTGCAAAAATGGGAAAGGGTTAACGGATGTCTGTATATGCATTGATTGTGAAGCAAGCAGATGTATGTGCTCCAGTTTTCTGTTGCACCGATGACAATAATTCTTTCTTTCATGAAGTCGCTAATTCTAAGTACATGCATTTAGAATCATTGTCCTGAAATTGGGCAGATTGGGTCCTCTAATGTATATTCATGAAATGTTTCATATGCTGAAATTTGGAGCCTGGTTAATGACCTGCTCACGTCTGTCAGAATTGCAACTAATGGCAATTCAACCACAGTTCTATTTGTGGTTGGCAGAGATGATGTTTTAAGCAGCGATCTACTTGGGGCAGATCGCATCGGTCACTTAGCCATGCATTACCCTGATCCAAAGCTGTGTATTTTTAAGTTGAGTCATCTCTGGTACCTTTCCTGATGTTTCTGGGGGCCCCACCCAGAGGATTCAGAACATGCTTATTCTGATTATCAGTCAAGCTCTCGGTTTACAACTTCTCATAGTGGGATGACCCATTTGTATAAATGGGGAATAGATTTATGGTCAGACATGACTGTGTTGTGCTTGGCAATATCTCCATCATAACAGGACATCCAGGATCAGTCAATTTATTTTCCTTTTTTTTTCCTTTTATTATAATGGTGGTATAGTATCAGATGTAGACTGAAAAGTGCTGATAGCTGAGAGATTGATAGCTCTACTCATTTGGCAGCCAAGTAAAGGGTTAAAAATATCAGACCATTTCCATGTGCTATGTGCCAGCTGTCTATGATCATAGTGGATTTGATAGGTTGAGTTGTCAATGAGGTCAGCTAAGTGATGTAGTCATGGTAAAACGGGACTTTATAACTGTAGGGATGTAGTTGCCTATGCTATATTGTATTAACCCTTAACTAGCGGTGTCTGAGAATGTATTTGTTCTAGTGCTGAACAACTTCCAGGGTGAGGCATTTGTCAAAAACCGGTATCCACCTGTTTTTTGTTTTTTTGCTTTTTTAGGGTGAGTTTGCCGTTTAATTTCAACAAAAAAAGACAGATTGGCCTAGTATTGAAGTTTGACTCGTTATGTATTGCTTTTAAAATTGTATTTATTTTAATCCTACTGTGCAACGCTTTTCCAATCTTGGTAGGCTGGTTTCCCCAAAGTTGTGTGAAATCGCATTGGCAAAGAATCACGCATATGACATTTGTATATTGTTTGAGATTTCCGCTGAGAATACTTGATGCATTGACTTTCGGTTTAGTAATGCAGCAAATGAGTAACCAATCACTGGGGCTGTTTTGTTTTTCATGAATGACTATGAGCAGCTAGTGATCTAGTGTAATGAAATAAATGCACTAACTTGTTAAAAAGAATCTTACTCTTGAGTAATGTGAAATAATTTTAGAAAACATACAGTAACGATATTGATGTTGACAAGCTTGCAAAAATCTACAGGAATAGCTTTTTTTTTTCCATAATGTTTGGGTTATTTTCTGTTTATTTTTGGGTTGGGTGCAAAAGAGGATATATAGTAATGGATTGATTTTAAGTGTTTGAGACACTAAATTCTAGAACTGTATGAAATGTCACAAAAAAATAAATTATTTTGATTTGGCTACTCTGTCCCATATTTTATGCATGAATACTTAGGAAACTAGAATACTTTGTTTTGGATACTTTGTTTTGGAACAATAGTGCTGTTGGCTGGGAATAACAGTAATCTTAACAGCCCAAGTTACCTAACCCATGTGGACTGGACTACCTTTTTTAGTGCCAGTGACCGTAGTTCACAGGAAGGTATTTTTGGCATGTAGAGCTACGTACGGACCTATCTGATGCCTATTTTTGGAGAAAGGCTACAGTACATGCCTGTTGTCTGTGTAGCGTTCAATTTTCTGTTATGCTATGCTTCAAAGACACAGGATGCGTCCCATTATCATTCAAATAAAAAAATATATGACTATAAACGTGTGTTGACTGGATCTGGTAGGCGTTGTCGACAGCTATGACGACGTCATTGGCGCTTCCGTGTTTATGTCAAGCAGCAGGCAAGCAAAACAATCTGTTAGCAAGCAAGCTACTCGTCAACCAATTTGAATACGGTTTGTGACGCTTTCAAATAGACACAAAATATACATTCACCAACGTATTCATATACAGTGCACGCTTAAAATCGTAACTATGATAGTGCAGCCAGCTGACTTTGCACAGATAGCTAGTTCTATCACATTAATGTACTCGCTTGTGTTCTAGTAGTAGCTGGCTAGTAAAACTGAACTGTACAAGCTAGCTTTAACTATGAAAATCTTTCGACGCGCTCGCAGTAGCACACTAGCTGGTCAATGTAAACGTTATTGCGATGTCGAGGGGAAAAGTTGACCATGCTAACTTGCTATGCAGTCGGGATGTCTGAAGTCCATGCAAACGGCCTAGAATGGTCAGGCAGTTTACTTTTTTAGCGTGTTAACGTACCAGGTTGTTCAAGGGTCACGTCTCGTGTAAGGCTTGGAACGTAGCTAGTTAGCTAGCATGCTGCTTCGTTCATCTAACTAGGTAACTAGATTCAACAAGACATGTTCGTGTTCTGGAGTGGACGATCGCTGCCTTTTAATACTAGCTATCTGAAGTATTGTCATTTATTATTTTTTGGGGGGGACAGGCCACAGTTCCAGCACCTTGCCCATATCATGGCCACAGATCTTGATCGCTAACTATCTAGCTAGTCTAAGTCTTATGACTGAAATAATGTCAATGTCAAGATAATTGCTTTTGAGAGAAGAGGTAAATGAAACGTCTTTGGACCTCATATTCTGCTCTTTTGTCGAAATCATGTTTTTATTTTTTGGGGGCTAAGAATATTTTTTGTTTTGTTTTTCAGCCCGGAACTACACCCCTAGCCCGGGTTTCCAGCGTGGTGTGGTGTCACCCTTCCCGGGTGCCATGTTCCTCAGTTCCACATGAGCTCTACTATGTGGTATATAATGCAAAGCATTCAGAGTAAATACTCCTTGTCCGAGCGACTCATCCGCACTATTGCAGCCATCCGCTCCTTCCCACATGACAACGTGGAGGATCTCATACGCAGAGTATGTCTGTTTGCCGTTTGTGTGTCTATTAGTGTCAAAGCTCAATTCTCACAGCCATGATGGTTTTCTGTTGTCCGTTGATACAAGACGTTTTGTCATTTTGCTCTTCACGGAAGGGAGCTGATGTGAACCGCATGCATGGCACCCTGAAGCCGTTGCACTGTGCCTGCATGGTGGCTGATGCAGACTGTGTGGAGCTGTTGTTAGAGAAAGGAGCTGAGGTACGACCGACTCACCTATGTTAAACTGCACTAAAGTTCTACACTTACACACACTTTCACTTAAGAAATCGCCAGTATCATCCATTAGAGAAGTAAACCCCTCCACTACCAACCCTTCCCCTCCTCATGTTGTCTCCTGATCAGGTGAATGCCCTTGATGGCTACAACCGCACCGCGCTCCACTATGCAGCAGAGAAGGATGAAGGCTGTGTGGAGCTCCTGCTGGAGTATGGTGCCCAGCCCGATGCCCTCGATGGCAACAAGGACACTCCGTTGCACTGGGCCTCCTTCAAAGACAACCCGGAATGCGTGAGAGCTCTGCTGGAGAGCGGAGCCTGTCCCAACGTCCGAGACTACAACAATGACACACCCCTCAGCTGGGCCGCCATGAAGGGCAACCTTGAGAGTGTCAAGGTTCTGCTGGAGTACGGGGCCCAGGTCCACGTCACCAACTTGAAGGGCCAGACACCGATCTCCAGGCTGGTGTCCCTCCTGGCTCGGGGCCTTGGCACAGAGCAGGAGGAGGAATGTCTGGAGCTGCTGTGTCGGGCGGCAGGGAGGTTTGAAATCCGTCGGGCCGATGGCACCCTTCCCCGGGAGCTCAGCAAGGATCCCCAGCTCCTGGCCCGGCTCACCAGCATGGTGGCCCAGGCCCCCTCCCTCCGCAGCCTGGCCCGATTCACTGTCCGACAGAGCCTTGGCGTGCGATTCCTCCCCACGGCCGTCAAAGAGCTTCCTCTACCGGAGTCTGTAAAAGAGTATGTACTGCTGAGAGACTGAGAAGGACATCAGGGACATCACTGTCTAACCATTAGACCGTTTGTCTTATTGCATTTACAGATAATTTACAGCTAATAATGGAAAATGTTAATGTCAAATGATACAAGCTGTCCAGTAATTCCCACCATGATTGGATTGGAGCATGGGGGAAATAGCTCTTAACGTGTATACGTGTGTCTGCTGTAGGAGTGATGTTGACTGCCATTCATGCGTGCTGAATGTGCGTATATGTCTGTGAGTGACATTTTCAAGACCGTTTTTTTCTTCTTTTACGAGTCTACAGAGCCGTACTAGCAATCCTAAGAGAAGTTGCCGTATGAAGCGAGCAGGTTAAAATGTAAACCTGGTGTCAAATTGAATTGTTCATATTGCGTAACTTTTTAGAGTAACAAGCTCTAAGAATGTGTTTGAGAGAGGAAACTAGAAGCTTTGCTATTCTCTAGATATTACCTGAGTTTGCCAGGTAACATGTAACAAGTAACTGTTTCCATTTTGCCAGCTCAATGCTTGTAACATTTTCAGACAGCTCAGTGTCTGTTGCATACAATCATCTGTATCATGCACTTACTTGACTGAACTTGTGTATACTGTATGCCATTTGGTAATATGTGCACATTTACATGTTGATTTTTAATTTGTGAGCTTCACATTGAAAGGAAAAGTTACAGTTTACCAGTTTACACTGGAACATTTTTGTTGTTTTAGTATCCAAAACACTCTAATCAAGAATAAATTGTTGTTTTGATTTAATTAGGTGTACTCTTTAGTTAAATGTTAATCTTGTGTTATTTACTATTGATACTTTTAATGGTGCTCATTTGTCCAACTTTAGCACTGCATACTTAATGTTACTTTTAAAAAAAGGTTACAAGCAAACATGACATGTTCCTTTTATAATTGTTTATTTTAGACAAAAATGTTTAAATATTTGACATTGTGAAATGGCATGATAAGTGGAAGTGTTAATTGTTTTTTAAAGATATAAGCTAACAATGTACTTATGTTTGTAGTGGAATTAAAAAAACAAATTTTGTGCTTGGTTCAACTTATTTGTTTTGCAGGTGTGTAAATATACATTGCTCCTTGATTTGTGTCTTAGTAACATCGATGTACACCCGTAAAGTGCTTTTTTCTTTTGTTTTACTTAAAATAGTAAATTGCCTTTCCTGATTACCTACTGTACATTGTTTTTTTTCCCTTCATTAAATGTATTCAAAAAATATTTGTTATGAAACTAGGAAGAGCAACTTAATGTTAATCAAGTCTGAGTTTAAATTAATTATTCTAAATAATTTAGGTTTAATCGTTTGTTTGATCACATTCTATTCATAAACTGTCCAGAAGGTGTCACTAGACTATAGTTAGTTAGAAGTCAATGATTCATCAGCATGAATATCAGAAAGCAATCATAATGAATTAATGCAGGCTTCAGTAATGTTGGAAATCCTTTACTTACAAATCACAAAGCTTTATACTCTCATCTCCCTCCACCACAATCAACACTTTCACACATTTTCAATAAATGTCATTATTGTATTCTCTTGATTCTTTCTCAGTTCTCAGCCACCTGGTTTAAATACATATTATAACCAACTTCTTTTCAATTACCCTTGTTGAGTTATGTGTTTTTTGTTGTAATTTCCAAAGCCTCATTGTTGTCCCTTGTCCCGACACAGGACGTTCATTTCCAGTGGGACAAGAAAGGTTGAGAATTTCAGGAAGGAAACTAAAACAACACTGAAAAAGGCCCCTTTCCAACAAACCTTTAACACAGCGGTTACAATCATCCTCATTCACTGAATAATATATAGTTTTTGTTCATAAAAATGATGTAGTCAATAATTATTCTCAGATTACCCATTGATAACTTAACTACACTTAATCAAGATGGAAGACCTCTTTCAGGTAGTTTATTAGAAGTGTACTTCTCTCTCACAATAGGCCTAGACACTGGAACCAAGCCACTGGTTATACAAGACTTGATCTTAGGGACTGGATACATAATTAAAGACATAGTTTCCTTCTTGACAGGAAACCGAAATGGGAACAACACAATTTGCAAACAAAACGAATGAGCTGAGAATTCGACATCAACATGATGGGTGAACACTGGGTCTCAAGAAACGTAATCAGAAGGATCGTCAATTGGGAAGTTTCTCTGAGGCATTATGTTGCAAAGTTTACTTTCTGTTTTACATTTGTTCTGAAAATGTCGTTGTAATCTATTATTTGCCTGTTATGACTAATGCATATGAAGATCTGTTCTTGGGAATATTCAAATTAATAGACTTTGGCATTTGAAGAATATAAACATAATTTAAAAATGTAATCATGTTTAATTTGAAAGAGATTGTCAAGGGCCTGTCAAGAAGTTAGGAGTCAAATTTTCGTCCGGGGTTGTGGAATTGCGTTATTCCTATATGTTTATTGTATGCACCTTCCTGCCAAAGCAAAGTCCTTGTCTGTGCAAACTTTCATGGCGAATAAATCCCATTCTGATTCTGATTCTGACATTTTGATGTGACCCTTTATCACTACCACTATTATGTGGTCCAACTCTATTAGTGCTCCAACATTATATTATCAATAATTATTAATACTGTGCACGTTTTGTCATTTATACTGTATGTCATACTGTATTCCATACTGTATTTCACACAGACCTGAGTTTAAAAACCCTGACGTAAAACCTCGCGATGATTTGAAGAGGGGAGTGTCAAATTCCAGGAGAGAAGAGAGGAGAGAGGGAGAGAGAGGGCGCAAAGGTGAGTTTGTAAACAGTTTTTTACAGTTAAATTAACAACTAGTGTTTAATTTAGGCCAAAGAATAACAAAGTGATATGATTTGTTTGTAGAAGTTGTTTGTTAGTTTCAATATTCGGAATGTATTTTGAGAGGTGAATACTTGTCAAAAGTGCCAGTGTCGTCTCGCTCGTACTCGATTAACTACCACTGCATAGTAGGATGCTAACGAGCTTGCTAGCAAGTAATAACGTTATTTTATAAGTCATTAGGCAGCATTAAACAAATATGGATTCATGACACTAAAGAACCGTCTGACTATATCCATGCTCCTGTTGTCATTTGCTTAATTAATTATCGTTGACTACGGTTTCAAACTGCACTTGTGTGCACATTATGCTCCATACCGACAGTAGGGGCCTGTTGTTAGCGAACAAGCAGGGAAAGTTGTATTCTTTGACAGAAATCGCTTTTAGCCAATTACATTTGCTGTTGGGTTTCATTGACATGTTACTGAGCAATACAGGGTCAAGATATTGCTGATTGATATGCGTATGACCAATAGTTGTAAAGAGGGGGCGTTCTCGTACGGGAAAAGGCAGGGTCTAAATTGGCTCGTGTGCAAGAAGACATTTGACTGCTAACACAGTAGCAGACCAAGTGCAAACTTCGTAAATCAGCGTCTGGAAGTTTCAGCGGTGTCAACTTTAAACATGTACAATTTTAAAAGTAATTTAATATGCCAGTATTTTG
Organism: Hypomesus nipponensis; assembly: GCF_054491055.1. Classification (NCBI taxonomy): domain Eukaryota; kingdom Metazoa; phylum Chordata; class Actinopteri; order Osmeriformes; family Osmeridae; genus Hypomesus; species Hypomesus nipponensis. Next base: position 5,530,385 of record NC_140378.1, on the reverse strand, counting down.
TTGTTGTTGATATTTTCAGATAATGTATGGTACGTGTAGTCAAATCTGGACATAAAGCAGGTCTGGCAATGTGGCATTAACACACACAATTCAAACTGGTGTGGTGGATTTAAGACGGAAAGACAGTTCAATCACTGCGGATAAAACTAATGTGTATATTTTAATATAGTGAAATACCTGGAAATATACTTGTTCAAACAATTATAGTTTGCTTTGTTTTCCAAAAGTCAATTAAGAGCTGAGAATTGCAATTATTGTTATTATGTAGAAGATGCTTGTATTCAGTGGTATTTGTTTTGTCTGTTAAGTTGGAAGAGGTATCTTGAGTAATGCAATTTGAGCTCTTGAACGTCCCTCTATGCATCCCTAAGCTTGTCACCACAGTCCTTGGGAATGTAGGTCATCATTTTGGCTGGGTTGCTGTTCATTCTATCACAGCAATGTAAAAAAAATTAAAAATAAAAAAATGTCAGCAACAGAACCTACAATGAAGATATGTTTGGACGGCAACGACAAACACTTGTCATTTTTATTAGTGGAAATAGGCAGAATTACTAAATGTTGGCCTTTGATTTCATGTCATATGATCTACACATTGGACTTGGTTTTCCGAGCCAAGAATTTGATTCAAGTTCAATGGATCGCTCTCCATTGAGATGCACTGTAGCCAATTCCAGGACTTTGCTTAATCTTCGTCTGAAAACCACCCTATGTAATTGTAGCAGACCAGACACATGGTGATAAAAGCCATGACCAGATTTCCCATTAGTTCATAACTTGGAACTGGTGCGAAAAAGTTAACTGCTCTGTTGTTTGTGAGTTAGGGCAACAAACACCACTTTGGGCATTGCCTTTCACAAGCAAGTGATCCTGGATTTCATAAAAGATGGGTCCTGTTTGTCCTGCTCTCTGTCTGCTCTACATGGCTTTAGCTTTACTATTTTAGTTAGGCAGACATGTATATCGAGTTTCATTTGTTCCATTTTGCAAATATCAGGTTACCGTTGGTTACATGAATGCACATTGGCTGTTGTACACACCCAACAGCGTGACTCTCCTCATCAAAGCCCCCCAACCCCCAGATCTCCTGCACCTCACTTACAAGCCACCAAATATCCTTGATCCCCCCCATACCAATCCACGACCCTCCCATTCTCTGTCTCTCTCTCTCTTTTTTTTGTCTCTCTCTCCCTTCCTCTCCTTTGTGGGGTCTCCCCTACCCTCTGGCAACTCAAGCCTCAGATTCCATGGCCCTGGCTGCAGTGGGAGCTATTAATACGGTTTGTTTAGTCAGTTTCCTAGCAGGCCGCATCAAACACTGCAGGCCGGCGGCTGATTATAGCAGGGACTGGCTCCCCTACACCTGCTGAGTGGGAGAAATCCAAGTGAACAGCAGGACTCCGCTGGCCACTCCATTGGAGAGACTGGAACCAGGCCACCTCTGGGACGTTTCCATGTCACCTTGGATAAACGGAGGCACAAATAGATGGACGCTTTATATCAAAAAAAATATATATATATATATATATTTATTTAATCCATGACTAAAATGGAAACGTGTATGCGTTTTCATCATTGCAGGTGTAACATAACATTAGTGGTTCCAGCCTGCATCAAGGTAAATCTTAAGTCAGTCAGCTGCACCTTTAAAAGGTTCGACTCCAGACTGCTGTCAGAGAGGGTGGAATCCACTCAGTCGCTCGGGCTTCGTCTCAGCGCCAGCCTGCTAATTGATGTGTTTATGATCACTCATAAGTAAACCCCCGAGGTCTGCTTAGCCTCTCCCTCCAGATGTGGCCGGTGCCCCGGCCCCGTCCACACCCACGGTATAACGAGGTGGCGGTGGATCTCGCGTGTAGACGCACCAGCTCGCACGTCTCTGCCCAAATAGACTCAGTGGATTGGAAGCAGTGTGTGAGGGCCCTGCCTCCGGCCTGCTGGCTCTGCTCTGGAAGATCCTGTGAGGTCCTCCTCCGAGGTCTCCTAGCAGCCCGACCGCTCTGTCGGCACCAACCCTTTCTTTTATCTCCGCGGGATAGAGATTAGCCACTTACACGCAAACAAGATGCTGCGGCATCATTTTATTTTTAGAGTTTTACTTTTATTTTGTATTTTTTGCCAATAAAGAAAAAGAGCAGTGAGTGAAGATACAAAGCGTTGATCCTGTCCCCACCCCTGACCACATGATGTTCTGCTTCAAGCTTCTCCTGTGGAACTCTCCAGAAATCATGTGTCGGCACAGGGCAACTGTCGTCATCCAAGTAGAAAGAGAGGAAGGAAGGAACCGTGAGACTGCAGCGCTGGAAAACATGTAGCCACCAGCCAGCAGTATAAGTAGCCTACTCTGTGTCACTTGATTATGTTAAGAAGTGGTTTAAAAACCACAGATAAGTAAGCTTTGGTAAAACAGTGGTAGTTGCGTGCAAGGTTTTAGGCCTGCCCAGGTCCATTATCCTTTCATTAGCATCATTGCACCATTATACATAATACCAGGTGCTGTTGTTTCCAGGGGAAGAAGAGTAGCAGCCTTGTGTTGTGTTTAGGTGCTTCAGTGCCGTCTCTCGGTGGTGAGACAGAGTTGTGTAATAGTTTACCGGACGTCATCCTGAGCCAGTCGGGAGTGCTGAAACTTTAATGCTCGCCTATCCAACACCCTCCCACCCCGATGTAAATTTAATGACCAAGTTCTTTTTCTAAACATCCTGACCCATCTTCAAGTGGAACTTTGTTAAAATGAGAGGGGGGGGTGGGGAGGGAGGGAGAGAGAGAGAAACAGCTAGCGGAACAGGAGGAGGAACTAGGGAGCGAGGGGCCGACGCAACAGCAACACACAGCCGCTGCTCACAAGCAGAAGTAGTAGTGGAGCCAGTCAGGCTCAAGGAGCACAGCACCGTTTCAGCTTCTATCAGTTCAACTTCACTTTCACGAGGAAGACAAACCAAACAATGGCTCGTGCATGTGGAGCTTTTGTCAACAGCATGTGCTTCGAGAGAGGAGGTGAGAAGGGAGCGGAGGAGGGGGGAGCCCACTGACTTTGCCTACACATTTAGCCCTTTCGGTTCAGTAAGCCCATAGAGCTAGCCTAGCGATGGCAAACTGAACGCCGTTGTACTGGCCCTCAATTGGGGGATTGCGTCGCTGAGGACGTAGCCTGTCACACCGTCATGAGCACACCGCGCCAGCTGGACTGTTTCAAGCCCAGTTTGTTGGAACCAGAGTTCTGTGACTGTGATAGGGTTTCTTGTTTCTTTCTTGTCGGGCGCGAGCGTAGGGAAGTGGGTGATGAGCTATGTGGAGAGGAGAGGGTCACAGAGTGTTCTGCTGCAGATATTTGAGCTGTGGAATCAGAGATGATGGTCCTTCTGGAAGTAGGTAAAGAGGGGGGAGAGAGGGATTGGATGTATATAGAGTGGCATTCTGAGCGAGGAAAAACAGAATGGGAGGGAGGGATGGAATAAGGGGCACCGGGAGACTAGAGATGGGGGTGGTGGAGAGGTAAAGAAAGGGAGGGAGGGAGGGAGAGGTCGAGAGCGAAAGCGAGAGAGAGGGAGACGTCTTGTGCAAACGGTAGTGTCCTTCTCCTTTGCAAGCTGCACCTCATTGGCTAGCCCAGAAGCCCTCTGTGTAAAGGAAGTATCACCAGGGAAACTTCATCTCGCTGCCTGTGTGTGTGTTTTCCTCTTGGCCTAGGTTATTTTTGAATCTGCTTCCTACACCGACCGAGGCTACCAACAGCCGACAGCATCCCTGCTTTGTTGCTGCCGGGAACGGATTTCGAAAAGAAAATCCCCCACAACAATGTTCTCCTCTTCTACTCTTCCGCAGTTACACTGCAAGCTCTTTGCAAAGATGGGGGACGACCGACCTTTTGTGTGCAACGCTCCTGGCTGTGGACAGGTGAGCCCTCTCTCTTGTCTTGGGTTTCAGGTCTGCCTGTCTGTCTGCATGCGTGTACTCTTTGTGGTCGTTGAATGTCACATGTTGTGTAAACCACGTAGACACTTGTGCTTGTTAATCCTTATTGCCCCTTTTTATGGCGCAGCTTTTTTCCCCTTCGCGAGCTCAAGTTGTGTTTGGCAGTAGGTTCTTCTATCTTCATCGTCGCGTGAGGCTTCCTGGTAATAGTGTGAGGACATGAGGACTTTTCCTCCGTTTTCATCTCCACACCGTTTGGGTTCAGCCAACAAGCGGTTAACGTCGACACTTCTCGTTCCTCTCTGGTTGCACTCGTGAACAACACACTGGAGTTGAGGCGGCGGCACAGATCATACTGATAGCAGCTTGTGAGCTCGTGCTCCTCTGAAACAACAATGCTCCCGTGGTGTCGGCCAGTGACTCACAGATGAGTAATCAGGGCCCAGTTATTGTTTCAACCTGTCTCCTGAAGACAGTGTTTTGAGCCATAGAGGTGACTCAGCGAAGCTTCAGACAACACACACATGCCAGGAACATGGCTCTTTATAGGCTCTGGCTGGCAGATGAAGTAAGACTCATAACTCTAGACAAAGAAAGAAACAAAAAGGGGGATCTGAGTGTGACTACATTCGTCAGGGCTGTCTTACTAAACTGTCTGGGGTTGTGATACTGCAAATAAGATCCCATCCAGCCGACAAAAGGATAACCCCGATGAAGACCGGTTGTCGACACCTGGAAGCGTTCAACGTGATCAGACCAACTGCTGATCATCCCAAAGTGCTTTGTGACTCCCAACCCTACGTGGTTGCCTGCCCTGTCTCCTCCTCCCTCCTCTCCTGCTGAGACCAGGTGCCCGCAGTGCCGTCCTGTCCCACCCACAGAGCAACATGCATCTGGCCTCAATAATGAATGTCATGTCCTTTCTCCCTTCCCTGAACTTGTGGAGATACCGACGGGGCCCGTCTCCGCCCGTGTTGCCAGTCACGCGTTGCCTCTTCCAGCTGACTCGCGTCTGCAAACGTCACAATCTTCCCATTTATCATTTATATGGATCGCATGATTAATTTAGGGATTGGCGAAAAGGAACTGGAGAACCCGGGATGAACGCTTACCTCGTCGGCTCACCGACGGGCCGTGCTTTTGGGTTCGGCGCCGTCTGTGGCCGGGTCGCCGCGGTTGGGGGCGGGTGGAAACTGTCGGCGTGTTTGGGGTCGTAGCAGAGTGCTCGGGTTTTTTTCACCACCCTTGCGCGCTTCACGTGCCTCTCGGGTTTTTGGAGGCGGGCCCAAAAGCTTTGGTTGACAACTATGTTGTTTTCAGTGTGAAGCCATGGATTCTGCCTACAAATCCACGTTAAGCCTTCGACTACCGTGTTTATCAGTGAAATGCTTTCTCCTTTCACATGAGCTCTTTGATATTCAGACGCATTAGTCTGTGTAGGGCATGCTGGCGAAGGACTTTGAGTCGAGGCCTTCGCAGAATGCCAAGACTTGAGGTCCTGTCTGACTGTCGAGAGCCCTTTCATCAAGTTAGCAATAGCAACAAGGCATCCTAATAATAGCTGTCAATCCACTGTGTGTTAAAGCTAGACCAGGTTTCCAGTATCTGACACACCATGATATGTACTTTTAGAACAGTTCCCCCTTCCCCCGGCTGGATTGTCCAGTCTGTGAGACACAGTCGTTTGTATTGGTGATGCTGCTGCCGGTCGCTCGGTCAAAAAATAAGCGGACACTTGGCTATGTTTCCACGGCGCTCTCTCACGACTGAACTTGTAACTGTGACACGGCGACCAGAAATAGGCAGCGAGAGACGACGGCTGCAAAGGCCTCAGCCCTGCAAAGGCCTCAGCCCTGCAAAGGCCTCAGCCCTGCAAAGGCCTCAGCCCTGCAAAGGCCTCAGCCCTGCAAAGGCCTCAGCCCTGCAAAGGCCTCAGCCCTGCAAAGGCCTCAGCCCTGCAAAGGCTTCAGCTTTGGCTCGTCCTCCTACGTGTCCTCACCTCCACTTTTCCGACACACATTCTAATGAGGGGGAGGGGAGGGGAGGGGAGGGGAGGGGAGGGGAGGGGAGGGGAGGGGAGGGAGGGAGGGAGGGAGGGGGGGAGGGGGGGGGGAGGGGAGGGGAGGGGAGGGAGGGAGGGAGGGAGGGGGGAGGGAGGGGGGAGGGAGGAGGGGGAGGGAGGGAGGGGGGAGGGAGGGGAGGGAGGGAGGGAGGGAGGGAGGGAGGGGGGGGAGGGAGGGGAGGGAGGGGGAGGGAAGGGGGGGGAGGGAGGGGGAGGGGAGGGAGGGGGAGGGAAGGGGGGGGGAGGGAGGGAGGGAGGGAGGGGGAGGGGAGGGAGGGGAGGGAAGGGGGAGGGAGGGAGGGAGGGAAGGGGGGCGGGGGTGCAAACCGATATCGAGGTGAAGGTTCGCGTTTGTCCCCCGAGTCTCCAGGCTGAGAAGACGATCACCTTGATGTTCCTGTGCTCCTCTCTTACACCCCATCCCTTCTCTCATCCCCCCCTCTCTGTCCTCCATCTTCCTCTCGTTCTAGAGGTTTACCAATGAGGACCACCTGGCCGTGCACAAGCACAAGCACGAGATGACACTCAAATTCGGCCCTGCCAGGACAGACTCTGTCATCATCGCAGGTACTTTGTCTCCCAGTGAGTTAAGAATATTCAACTTCTACTCTTTCTATCATTCGGGGGTCGCTGTAACGGGGGGGGGAAGTGTTCTGTCATGCCATTTCAGTGGAGTTACGCTGAAGGTGCCGTCCGGCTGATGATGATAACGTTCTCTGAAGATGAATTTCCTGTGAACACAGTCAAGTGTGAATTGGACTTGTGTCAAACTGACATGCCCACAGACTGTTGCATGAGGTCATTACCAGGTGTGAAAATGGGCTGAAACGCGTCTTTCAAAAAAGGATATTTCTGTTTCCCTCTCTCTCTCTCTCTTTCTACCCTGACAGACCAGACACCTACTCCCACGCGCTTCCTGAAAAACTGTGAAGAGGTGGGCCTGTTCAACGAAATTGCCAGTTCCTTTGAGCAGGAGTTCCGCAAGGCCCAAGAGGATGACGACAAGAGGGCCAAGAACCCTGTGAGCAATGAGACGAGGGGATGGATGGAGAGGCATGGGGTTTTTACGTGTGTGTGATGCAGCTTCTGGACCCAGCTCTTCGAAGCGTACTGTCCTGTGCACATTGCCTCATCCATGCTTTGTCCTTTCTCCCTCTTCCATGCCGGTCTCTCCCCCCCTGGACTCCAGCTCCCAGCTCCCCACTCCGTGGCCCTGGACATGAGCCTGCAGACGCCGTCTGATGTTAAGGTGAAGGAGGAGGAGCCTGTGGAGGTGGACTCCTCCCCCCCGGGCAGCCCAGACTCCATGTCCAGCATGTCGGACAGCAACAGGGAGTCCCTGGTGAGAGGAAAGGTAGGGGTGGGGGTGGGTAGGGGGGTGTAAGATAGGGACATGGTCACACAGACTCGATTTGGGTTCAACAGCTGTTTACATGCTAACGCAATCCAATAGCTTAGTTTTGAAGCAAACTGTTACATATGTTGTATTAAGTTTTCCTTCAAGAGATTCCAAGGACAAATGTGGCAAATTCACGAATTGAGTCCCGTGTCCCCCTGCGTGTTCCCCCAGGACACGCCCCCGCGGCCCGCCGTCAGCTCGGCGCCCACCCCCACCATCGTGCGTCCCGGCTCGCTGCCCCTCCACCTGGGCTTCGACGCCCTGCAGCCCACCATGCCCTCGCCCACCTCGGTCATCACTCCCACGCCCCCCTCCAATCGCACCCTAGGGTGAGTCGACCGGGGCGACGAGGGGGCTGGGAAGTGGACGAACCCTGTGCAGGCCCTAGGGGCTGATCGTCAGGATCGGCGCGGCGCGGCGCCCACTGTCTCCATGGCGATGTTGTCACCCATAGCCCTGCTCTGCTCCTTGTGCCTCCAGATCTCCCACCAGTCACTATCCCATGATGATGCACCTCCCCAACGTCCTCCCCGGGCCCGTCCCCTCCGTCATATCCGTAAGTGAGGAGTTGCCTCTTCAGGCGCGTGCCTTGTATCTTGAATTACAGTTCACCTCAGGACGCCAGCAGAGTCGGGAGAGTGAGCTTCAACATTGAAAGAGGAACCACGCACCCCAGTTTCAGCCTTTTTTCACATTTCCATCAACCTCTCTGGTGAAAAGTTGTTGTGGGTGGGGATTTTTCATGAATATTTATTTCCAGTCATCCCACACAGCTCGACGTCGAGGCTCATGAACATTTCTTCATCGGTTTAGAACCACAAGGCACAAACAAGGGCTGGGATTTGCCACAAAATGTTTGTCTGAATCCAAACCACAGTTGCTAAGTTTAGCCGTTTAACCTTAGGGGTTTACCTTCCAAAACCAGGTTTTGTTGTTGAGTTACTCTCACAACAAGCCGTGTGTCCCTCCGCCCACACCAGTGACAGCTGCAGTTGTTACGAGTCCTGTGTGTCTTGTCTGTAGCTGGCCCGACCCATGTCTATGGTGCCCAACATTCCCGGGATCCCTGGCCCTCCCCTGGGGGGCAACAGTAGCGGCTCAAACTCTCCCTCTGGCTACAACATGCACCTAGAGGCCAAGATGGTGAGCAACGGATGAGCTCTCTGTCTCTCTCTATTCTACCGTCTTTCTCTCTCTCTCCCTCTCCTTTTTTTTATAGCCTTGCTCTGTGTCTATCTGCGTCATTTGTTATCATTTTTTCTCTCCCTTTTCTCTTTCCCTGAGTTTCCCACTGGCTGAACACTCTGTGTTTGTACGTGTGTTGTATGGGTTGTTGATGTTGTCCTCTGGTTGGTGTCTGTCCTGCAGAGGCTGAAGGCTGCGCTGGCCCACCAGTCAGGTCACAGTCTGGGGGGCATGGCTCTGGGCCACAGTCCCATGGTGCCCCAGAGAGCCGAGCAGAGCCAGCTGCTGGTGCAGCACCCGGACGCACCCTCCCCCGCACAGCCCCAGGTAACGCACACACACACACACACACACACTGACGCACAAGGCGCTCTTGCAAGGTCGCCTTCTAAAGTTCAGCTCAGCTCAACTCAGTCAACTGCACTCGTCGGATTTCATAACTCAAGCGTCTCCACCGCCCCTCTCCCTCCCCCACCGCCCCTCTCCCCCCCCCCCTGCCCTCAGGTGTCTCCCGCCCAGCCCACCGGTGGGCGGCGGCGGCGGACAGCGGAGGACGATCCAGACGAGCGGAGGCAGCGCTTCCTGGAGAGGAACCGGGCAGCCGCCTCTCGCTGCCGGCAGAAACGCAAAGTGTGGGTGAACTCCCTGGAGAAGAAGGCAGAGGAGCTCAACTCCATGAACGTTTCCCTCTCGGTGAGTGCGTGTGTGTGTGTGCGCGTGCGTGCCTGTAGTGTCTATAAATACTGTTCATCGGCCTCAAACCATGACACCTACTCGTCCCAGGCTATATTGAACAGTTTGGATCAAATGCACCGTTGTATGATTTCTCAGTATTGACATGGTTGGTCTTTGCTAACGCGCATATGACCTTTCCCTCCCCCCCCCCCTCTCTCCACACACACACACACACACACACTCTCCACCCTCAGAATGAAGTGTCTCTGTTGCGGAACGAGGTGGCTCACCTCAAGCAGTTGCTGCTGGCCCACAAGGACTGCCCTGTTACCACCCTACAGAAGAAGACTGCCTATCTAGGTGAGCTTACCACCCAGGGCCCCACGTGGTGAAACGTAGCAAAACAGCAGGCCCTTTCATCGATTTGATTGAATTACATTTTTTTTATTGATTTGTTTGTGATGGCTAAGTGGTTAGTTGGGGGGAAAACAGAGTTGGGTTGGTGGGTTGGTTGAAATACAGAGAAGACGGTGTGGGTGTTTAACCCTCTCCTGCCCCCCTGTCTGTGGCACAGCAGCGGAGGACAGCATGAAAGACTCGTCAGAGCCCACGGGCTCGCCCGCCCCCGTCATCCAGCACAGCTCCCTGGCCCTCAGCCCCTCGGCCGGCCCCAACGGGATGAGCGCGCGGGCGGCAGCCGAGGCCGTGGCCATGTCTGTGCTGACAGGGATGGGCCAGCACCCTCATCAGCATCAGCACCCTCACCAGCACCCTCACCAGCACCAGCACCGGCACCAGCAGCGGGGGGAGAGCTCGCACGTCATCATGGCCACACAGTCTCAGTCGGCCGCCCGATGATGAGCAAGCCCACAGGCCAGGACTAGGCACACACACACACACACACACGGAACACCACCCATAAAGACAGGAGAGGAGTTGGAGCTCACTCCAGACAGACAAAGTCACCCCCTTAGAAAGGAATACATACAAATAAAAAATCAAGGCCTTCTCTCGGCCCCATTTGCTGTGACGCCATTTTGCTCTGGCCTGGAGCTGCAGCAGCGTGCTGGGACAGAGAGCTTCCTGTTCACTCTGCCATAGACTACAGGGGCTGGACTCCAACCCCCATCACCCCCCACTCCTTCAACGCTGCCCACCGACACCCCTCTGACCCTCAGCCTCAGTCCGGCTTAGCTTCTCTGGGGTGTTGGACGGCCTTTTTCCTTCTGAGTGTACTGTGGTGGTGAGCTCTGCACCTGGACTTCTTCTGGGCACCTCTCACAGCTGTGGTCATGGCAGCGCACGTACAGACACATGCTCCGCGTGGGAACGTGTCGGTCATGTGAGTTCTTCATACCAAACACGGAGTGGCCGAGTCAGCCGTTTTGGAGTGAACGGTGCCTTGCTCTCGCAAACTTTGGGATACATTTTAATATCTAGCATATGCTCACTCTCTCAGATGATGCAGGGGGCTCCAAAGACGCAATAACAGTTTTTTTTTTTTTGCTATGTTGAACTGTCGAGATGATTGAGTTTGAAATGTTACCTTTTGTAAGTCGTTCCACCACTAGGTAAGACGCCATTCACCGAAAGCTTACCTCATCTATACTCTTTTTATGATACGTTTTATAAATGACGAGAGTGAATCCGAACCTCGCTGTGCGCTGAATCACAATCTGATACACTAAGATCTCGTTTGTTAGCTTGGTTTGCATGAGAGTTGCCGTGTTCCTGTGCAGCTTCCTCACAGTTAATTGGCACATCTTTTCCCCTTCCCTTTATGAAATCCAAGCTGGCGAAATGCGCTGCTGATGTCTCGACTTTCGTGGGATAGAGGATGGTACTTCAAAAGAGATTCTGTATTCATCTCTACAGCTGCTTCGCCTGTGCTGCTTTGTGGAGTGTAATAAGTCGTGTTGCCTTTTAGCTCTGTACAAATTACTGTTCAAAACAAGCCATAACAACCGGCACTGACGAATTACAATCTCGAAATGCCCAAAGATCCAATGATTTTGGGTGGGGGGGTGGAGATGGGGATGGGGTGGGGCTCAGCTGAGTCTCACAGTGACACTTTGTCTGATCTGCACACTCACACACTAAATGTTTGAGAACATATTTGCCTTACAAATCACATTGGTGCCTCTACTATCTCCCTCAAGTATGATTTGGGTTTTAAATTGCCATGGAAAAAAAAGGTCTCTGTGTCTTACAACCAAATTCAGACAGTATACTTTTGGATTTCAAACCATTAGCAATATGAGCATTGTTATGATTAGGAACAGAGTCTTTGTTCATGTCAGCGTTTTGTGATTCAGTACTTTGACTGCCATCTAATGGAAATACATGCAAACAACATTAGACGCTGAGCGTTGAAAAAAAACCCTAAAAACTCCAATAGCAGTCACTAAACTGAATAAATTATTCAGGAATCCCCATTTTAACAAGATTTGATTTTTTTTTTTTTTTTAATTTGGGGGGGGGGGATTTATGAAGCCTGAACAAGGTATATGCTTTTGTTTCTGGTATCTTTATGTATCTGTCTTCTCTTTACAGTAAAATGTGTTTCTATATTCCTGCAGAAATATTATGGCTTCAGACCATAAATGGAAGGGCATGTCTTGATGCACTAAAATATGCAAGTTTATGATTTTGTGTTATTATGCAGCCTTTTATTTTTCCTCATCTTGTCTCTTTCAGGGGCACAGACTGCTCAACCATGTCTTGTTTATATACTATAGACATAATATAAATTGCTCAATTACTATTTGACTCACACGTCTCACATGACTGAACCTTTTCTCCGACAGTCCCAATGGTGACCTGGCATTGTGTTAGCATTCTGAGCTAGCACTAGCACTTGGCTGCCAATCCTTAATAGACTTGTTCCAATGAAATGGAACAACAGACTATATTCATCTTTTACGTTAGTAATTGTCGTCTGCACTTTTTATTTCAAACGTTTTCTGTAATGCGTGCTATTGTCAGGACTATACCAAATCCCTGGCATAAGGTCTCTTATATCGTTGTGTTGTAATGATGACATATAGAAATGAATCTGTGTTAGATATCCATTTCTTTTTTAAATAATTATGTAAGTCCTGTCTGACTTATTGTATCCCTGTTATTGCATAGAAATTTAATTGTCTATGGATTGTCCATAGCGTAAAAACAAACAAGTAACTTATTATTGAATTGGTCTTATTGCAATCACAATTGTATATTTTTCTAACATTTTGAACATTGATAAAAGTAACAGAACTGAATCAGAAAACAAGTTTAAAAACAAGGTATCAATGTGAGCCTTCCGTTTAGTATCCAGTATTTACTATTTGATTTGTTCATTCGCACTCCCTATCATTGGACGGATGTTTTCAGAAGTTGTCTTTGTACTGTACATATCTGTACTATATGAATATATTTACTTTTCCATGCATGTTTAAGTGGAATACTATAAGCACTTGCCATGCAAAAGGTAATTAAAGAATGGAAAACTTAATGCATATTGATGATCCAAGATATCTTTGTAACCCACTCACTTATTTAATTGGTACATTGTTATCCCAATAATAAAATGATATTTTTGATCGAAAGACTATAGGAAAGGTCTCCATTTGAGACAGTTAAAGGGCGCACATTTCTACATTTTCTGATTTTACAGTGGGTGTAAGAAGGTTAACTAGTTGTTTACGCGCATCCTTTCTGGCTGTAACATACAGCCTGGAACGCAAGATGGCGCAAAATAATGTAAAAGTACATGATAGTGTGTATGAGAGCAGTTACACTGCCACTTACGTTACAGCCGAGGTAATCGACGTCACGTGACTATTCATTGCCATGGGTGAGTTTCTTCCCATTATGGCGGAAGGACCAATCGTGCGAATGGATTGTCTACCCTTCTCAAATGCATGTTCTATGTCTTGAAGGAAGTATTTTGCGCTAGAGGTTGCGGTATACTAATAGAACAGCCGTTTATTTGATTTCCCAAGTCATGGCAGACCAGGGTGTGGATTTGTCGGGGCTACCAAAGGAGGTTCGAGACCATTTGGCGGAGTTGGATTTGGAGCTATCTGAAGGTAAGAGGAGTGACGAGTCAAAGGATGTTCTAGCTAGCATGGGAGGGAGTGGAATTTAACTGATGTAGCGAGTTACCAGTATCTTATAAATGAGCATACCTTCTGCGAGCCCATGTGTGTACTGAGAATTGGACCATGTGAAGGAAACAGCCACATACATTTCAGACACTGAAATGGTCTCGTTGTTAGCATGAGGCTAGCCATCCTTTCTTGCTGCATGGGCTCGTGCTAGCATGACAGACAGCTAGAGGAGAAAGGATAAAAGAACAGCCTGGTCGTGTGCCTTCGTGTCTCACTCTAAAAGCTGCCGTGATTCCTTACGAGTTAAATAGGCTTAACTGGATAATTTTATCGCTATTCTGAAAACAAAGTTCAATATTTTGGATCAAATACTTCAAATGTTCATACACTGATTGTCCAAGCCCTACTTATCTGCTAGTCTGTTTGATTGCTTGGTCTCAGCAAGAGCCAGTCAATGATTTTAACTGGCATCAAGGGTCAAGTGATCACCAGTCTTGAATTTTTATATTTGATTGACAAGATTGAGAACATATGGTGCCATGCCTTATAGACTTGTAGGAGACCAAATCACAGCCTAAAGGACTGCATATGTTTGTGTAATGTTTCCTACTTGGTGTCAGGCTTCTCTTTTCACATTGTGTATGGCTGTCAGGGGTGTCATGGGTTGTATGGGGATTTCAGCTGAGGAATTCAGTTACACAACTGCTGCGACTGAGTGTGTGGGTTGGTTACTGAAAAGACTGGTTACAGCAGCCAAACCATGGAGGAGATCAGCACACATCATCATTCATCAGTCAGGCATCACACCTTGACGCATCAGTATCGAAGCCACATTGAGAACATACGGTTGAGAAATGATGCAGTATAATTACTGACTTTAAAATACCATCATGACATTTCAGTCTATTGAATGTTGACTTTGGCTACACTGTCGTGTGTGTGTGTGTGTGTGTGTGTGTACATGGCTGTGTGGGGGTCGTGCCTGTTTGTTTTGAGTGGTGGTAAGTGTACGTTGTTGCTTGGTGTGTGTGTGTGTGTGTGCGCGCACGTGTCCATTTAACTGCTCATGCCTCCGCCGCTAGCACCCCTCCCACCACAACAGCTGCAGGAGGCTTCCCTGCAGCCACTGACACATCTCTGTGAGCCCCCCCCTGCCGTCTGACACCTAACCCTAAACCCCAAGGTGAATTCCTACACATGGGGAGCACTTCCACCCAAGGACTCAATGACCCCCCCCTCCCCCTTTCAAACTTCACTGCTTATTTGTTTATGGAAAACAAGTGGTCATTTTTGGTCTGTCCAATACACACAAAAGGAACAAGCAGTGTTGACTTTGGCCATTGGCACCTGGCTGAGGGACGTGGAAGTGAGTTCTAATGGGCTGTCTTCTTGCATGTTGTGTCGACTTTCGAAAGGATTGTGACCAGCAGACTTTCTACAGTGACTTTGGGGTTTTCAGAAAACATCAACACCCAGTGCATTGTTTTCCACCGGAATGCTCATCCTCAATGTGACTACGTGTGTCAGAACCATATTTGGACCCCACCATCCCAACCACAGTCCATAACAGACCCTCCACACAAGCAGGGGCGGAAATGCCTGTTGTTGGGTTGCTTGGAGGAGAACAGAGGCGTGCCAAATGGCCTCTTAAATAACAACCCAATTCTGCCAGCCCCCCAGCGACTGCACGGACACAATGAGCACCATTCAGCCGGGCCCAGTCATGTTGGCCAGGATCTGCACTGGCATTTAGGCCACTCAACTGAACTCTTTGTACGCCTGTGGAATTAGCCGCTCATAGGAAGGGGAGGGGTCCATCATAGTTAGATAGATGACGTGTAATCCTGTGTGTGTGTGTTAGCCCACACCCCGCGTTGCTGCTGTTTACATGCAGTTAAAGTGGCTGGGTGTGTCTGAACCACACACTAACAGTGCAGTGACATTATCGCTCCATTTGCTCTCCGCTCTGTCCTAGCAGAAGTATGGTCTCTGGTCTCACGTGGGGTTTGCATGTTTGAGTTGGTGTGTCATTGTGCTGCTTCCCAAAGAACAGCTCTGCGTCTTGAGACGTCGCAGTTATTTCTGTCCTCCTGAGAACCATTCGGTGAGGTCCATATCCGCCTACTGCTTATTGTAAAACTCTTTGACGTCGTCATTTCCCCGCAAAGTGCCCCTGAAAGTGCTACTAAAGACACAGGAGCAACGCTTGTCACAAATCAAAGGTGCGCGTGTGTGTGTGTGCGTCTCGACTGTGACGATGCCTTATTGTAGCGACAGTCTACCGCAAGGGAAAGGGGTGCGACTGAGACCCTGGAGGACCGCCAGCTTGTTCCTATCTAGGCCAGCATCTGAGCCCCACTGCAGCCAGGCTCATTACTGGCCTGGTCTGATGAAGAGGACAGACCAGGAGGGTCAGCATGGGCCTTGTCTGAGAGGCAAGGTCATCAGCGCCAGCCAGCTGTACAACCCTTCGTCCATCCCTCCGTCCAGCCAGCCTCTCAGCACAGTCATTAGTGACAGCGCTGAAGAGGAGGCATGATGAATAGGATGAAAGATCACTACCCCCACAGTCAAGGCAGGAAGTCTAGTACCACAGTGTATTCTAATGTCGGCTGTGCAGACATGGGTTTTGCGGCAGCGGGCTGTTTTTTTGCCTGTGGCTTCCGTTGAGAGACAGATGACAGCCCTGGGACAGTTCGTCAGTTAGGTTTTATGAGGCAGTGTTTGTGTTGTGAAACGGGAGGGTTATAGACTGAGGTAGAAGGGGGGGGGGGGGGATTATACACTGTAACAACTTGGAGATCTTCCAAGTATCACTTGGGGTCTTTTGACGAGGTAATACTGTGAGCCTTGTTAACTCTGGTACCAGATGTTGATCTTTTACACAGGCTCTTGTACAGATCTGGAGATTTGCTACTATTCAGATCCTCAAAACAGACTGCTACACAAACTAACTCAGAGCCAGGGTACATCTTAGTGTCTACGATTGTTTTTTTTTGTGTAGCCGTTCACTAAGAAGGCGGAGATATTCAACCAGGCTTGATTTGTTTGGGTTGTGTGTGTATGTGCGTGTTTGTGTATCCGTCTCATTACATAATGATCCAACCCCGGCTGCTTGTGGTCTGAATAGTTAATGGCTGCTCCCATCCCGGCCCTTCCTTCCTTCAGGGTTGAGGGGCTGAATAATTCACATGCTCTCATTAAATACCATGAGACCAGACTGTCACCACTTGTCACTGGTCGCCAGCAACACTTGCGATTACTGAGGAGTGTGTGTCCGCGTGTCGCCCTCCTCTGCTGGTGGCTGATGACGACTGTGTGACAACAACCTGATCTGTTCCTTTCCACCAAGTCAGGACGCATGCTTAGTTTGGGTGCTCTGTCCCCTAGGTGACTAGATATATACCTCGGAAACAGTATTTGGAATAGGACGTTTCTATTTAAGGAGATTGGTGAATTTGACAGATAATCCTTTCAATCGTGTCCATGGGGAATCCTATGTAGGCTAAAGTTTACGGCAAACTGGTTTTGAGTCTGGAATTGGAACGTGGAGTGCATAAATTTGACATGTTTATAGACAAGGGGAGGCATATCTCTCAGTGAAACCACATTGCTATTGTTCCCCATAATTAGGCATGTACCCCCCTCTAGGGCTGAGTCAACAGGGAAGAGAACCAGTTCTTCGCTGCTGCCTTGCCCTGGTGATTACTCTGCATGGAGCAGCTAGGCCTAGTCAGTCCAAGGCACCTCCAGGCTTCCTCACCTATGATTCATCAATGGAGGAGCTGCACGAGGCTGGGAAGGAGATGTTAGACTTTAAGAGGCACCTACGGCCCACTTTCCTCCACCGGCCAAACCTGAATTGGAGCCGGCACGCTGCTGAAGCTCAGCCAACGTCACCTATTTCACCATGCCCCGGAGACAGTTAGTAAGAGGCCCAGCGACAGACGTGTGCAGACACCAATGAACACCACGTGCCACTTACTGTGCAGCTCATCCCCACTGTCAAGGAGCGGAGAAGGCTGTACGTCCCAAAATACAGCAACTGTCACTGAGCGGTGACAAGACTGAGTTCATACAGGGTTCTGAGGTGACAATTGCATAGAGCATTGTTGTCTTCCCATGGCTTTTCCAGAACTAAGGGACTGATGGTGTTGTGTGTGTGTGTGTGTGTGTGTGTGTCTCTGTGTCTCCAGGCTTGGGTTATCCACACTAGCCATGTGACTGTTTTGTCAACGTTAAAGAATGCCATGGTGAATATAAATAGACCTGGCAAGACAAATTCTGTTTCATGGTTGAGGAGGACAAGAGCCTCTTTCACACAAAAGCGCCACATTATTGAAGCATGGGCCCCCCTCGGACGCTCTAGAGACCTCGGTGCTGTTAGTTTGTCTCTCTCCGTCTCGTGCCCTGGCCCAGCCCAGCTTGGTTAGTAACAGGGCCAGAGGATCCGTTTGTTTACACTGCTTCACACTGTCTGTCAAACTGGATGGCTGGCACATGTAGGTTACTGTTACACAGGGCCCGTGAAAAACTGCAAGCTCCAGGGAACTCCTTATCTCTGTCCTATCAGATCAGTGTCGTCGGCCTTTGATACCATTGAGAGCCAATGGAAGAGTAATCAAACGATAAGCAACTTGGTTTGAATGGCTGAACAGGTTTAAGCTCAAGGCACGAGTTATCTGTGTGGAGGAATTCAGATTGGATCAAGAGAGGATACAAGTTTGGAAGATGTTGTCATAGGATTGCCCAGTTAAACACACTTTCTCTAACTATACAAACTAGGCTTTGTTCTTTTGTCCTCCCTCTCTAGGCAGACAGTCAGACTGGCTTTGAAGAGCTGTTCGTTAGAAGCCAGGGTTTACAGAGGGCAGGAAGAGAGCAGTTGGTCATCTACAGGGCCAACATTGTTAGCTTTTAGGTTTGATTTCAATGGGAACTTTTCTATTCTCTGTCCAGTGGTATTGCATCCCTGCGTTCCCTGTTGATTTAAACGATGCTGTATGATTTAGATCCCTGTTGTGTGCCTGCAGGGGTGGTGGGAATTCTGTGATGGGACCAGAAGGTGACCCCCTAGAGTCTAGGGCCTGAACCGATCTTCACTGTCAAACTCACATGGTGGAAGAGGTTCTAGTTGAGGAACTTGTGAATTCAATCCTCCCAAAATGCAGAAGAAACGCCTTGGAAACGCTCAGTGGGTGTGTTTCAAAATGTCTTGATTGAACCCACACCAGCCCAGAAGAGTTGTGAAATCTAACCTAGATTAATCAATGGCTTATGATTGTGTGGATATCAAAGTCTTCTAGTGGCTGTCCTGAAATGTCATACATTCTGATCAAAACAAGCTTGGAATGGGTCATGTTCTGGGCAGCCAGTATCATGAATGTACTGTGAGACATGCTGTACAGTGTGGGTTAGGGTAGGGTTGCCTTGATGACCCCAGATTTGTAACTGTGAGTAAGAACAGGTTCCCTGTAAGGAGGCAGGGTTCTCATCTCACTGGTATCTGTATCCTCTGACACACACAGGGATGATGACACACTGATGACTGGGAGTCTGGATGTCATTGAAGTTAGATGTAGCTTACCGGTCATGGTGGGGGAACCGGTTTGGACTTTCTGAAGCTAGTTTTGCCAAATGTCCAGATTTTGAGAAGTGTGTTGGAGTGCCAGCAGCTTAGTCTCCCCTTTCACATGGCCCTCAACCCAGCCTGTTGTTTCAAGAACACAAGCCCTAAGTATCAGGTTCCTCCAGCGCCACTCCGCTATTAAAGTCCTTACTTATCTTCTAACTGCCAGTCTTAAACGTGTGGAATAAAGTTGTCTGGTCTGTTACCATGAGCTCACCACTCTGACCCTGGGGGCTCCAGCTCCAGACTCTCACACAGGAGCTCTACCCTCTGTGTGGGGATTGGTTTTCATCCTGGACAGCTGTCGGGGAGTACCAGAAAGTATCGTCAAAGGACACCAAAAACCCACCCAGGTGATTTCCCCCATAGCTTTTTTCTCTCACTGACCATCATTATTTAAACTAGGGTTTGGCCATCCCAAGGATCCCATTCGGTAGCGCCAGGAGGAAATGGTGTGGTGGAACATTAGCCTTTCAGACTGTGATAATGCGACTCAGCTTCCTGTGTGGTTTTAGGTGATAAAGCAGTGGAAACACCTCTGAGATAGTTGTTTATCTATGACTGGGGGTGTGCGTTGCTCTGCTTCCTGGATACGGAATGATCTTCCTCAAGGCCCCAAGTCCAGCAGACCCAGAGCCGTTAGTGGGCCGAGTGACTCAGGTGTTTGCTCAACACCCCCACCCCACCCCACCCCACCCCACCCCCACCACCCTCCATGAACTTCTACATTCTGTAACCATAACTACATCATCAAATTGAGCTTCATTGTCAATCTGTCTGCCATGAGGACATCGATCGATTCAACCAGACAAGAAATGACACCGAGTTTGTTTGAATTTAGGTTAATGTTTTACTCCGCTGGTGTTGTAGCCCATTTGACACCAGGGTTGCAGTGTGAAACAGGATTCTTCCTTTCACTGCTGTTGCTCCCAGGGTGTTAACCATGCAGTACTGAAACACTGCTGCTCGGAGACATGTAGTCCCCTCTCAACAGCTACCTTATTTCTGTTCCCTCTTTTTAAGGAAGTGAGACGACCCATACCATTTGAGGTGGGGTGTGCAAAGGCAAAAGAAACAAACCGGTTTTACCTGGATAGTGCTTGCTGATGGTGATAGACTTCTGATGTGTGAGGTGGAAGGTTCAGAGCTGAGCAGGATTATTGTCCTGCTGGCTGAGGTGTGTGCTGTGTTACAGAAGATCTCACTGTGTAGGCTAGAAAGAGCCAGGATCTTCTAGTCAGAGCCAGGATCTTCTAGTCAGAGCCAGGATATTCTAATCAGAGCTAGGATCTTCTAGTCAGAGCCAGGATCTTCTAGTCAGAGCCAGGATCTTCTAGTCAGAGCCAGGATCTTCTAGTCAGAGC
Source organism: Hypomesus nipponensis (assembly GCF_054491055.1). Lineage (NCBI taxonomy): Eukaryota > Metazoa > Chordata > Actinopteri > Osmeriformes > Osmeridae > Hypomesus > Hypomesus nipponensis. The sequence continues at coordinate 5,510,062 of NC_140378.1, read as the reverse complement.
CAGGATCTTCTAGTCAGAGCCAGGATCTTCTAGTCAGAGCTAGGATTAGGCCAGCCGTGTAAGGTCACCACCAGAAAAGCTCTCACATGACTCATGTGCACAGACCCAACAGCAATGTCAGAGGAGACTGAATATATCGAGCCTTGAGGAGATGGAGACCAAAACTGTGATGTGACTCATGCAAAATACCTTTTTGAGGAAGAATACAGATCACCTAGTTATCAGCCAGCAATGTGAAACTTGATTACAGTGAACATGCATGGATAGCCCATAAAGCAGTTTGCGGTCATATATTGTTAAAACGCCCAACCAGTTATCAGTGAATGATTGACAAGGCTGATTGGATTACATAGCGATCAGCTCGTGGCCTTAGACACACTTGAAGACTCTGAAGTGGAACGACAGCTCAAGTCACCCCCCCTCCCCGTGCTGAAGGAGCTAACCCTGGACCCATCCGACCACCACTTCCTGCCAGTGTCCTTCCTCTGAGCCACGCTGCTCTCAATCAGCTTTCCTCCTTCCTAACCCGGAACAACCCGCTAGACTCCCTCCAGTCTGGCTTCAAAGCCAAGAACTCGACAGAAACGGCTCTGCTGGCACAGAAGGATGCCCTCGACACAGCCAGAGCCTCTGACCTCTCGTCTGTGCTGATCCTCCTCGACCCGTCTGTGGCCGTCGACACTTGGCACTCACCAGCTTGTCCTCTCCACGCTGGCTGGAATGGGCATCGCTGGAAGGGTTTCTCTCCTGGTTCAGGTCCTCCCATTCTGGTTTGGACCTTCCAGGCCTGCTCCAGGGGGTTCGCTTCAGCACCTCGCCCTCTTGCTCTGGGAGTCCTTCTGTGCTAGGACCCTTCCACCAGGTCACCCGGCATGTGTCAAATCACATGGCTTCTCTTACCACTGCTTTGTTGACGACACTAATGTTATGCACTTCTGATCCTGGATTTTTGGTGTTTCAAAACCCATTGACACTGTATGACTATGTTTAGCTTGTGTTCTGCTCCTCTCTCTTGCCAACCGTCTCTGGAGGAGGGGATCCCTCTCTGAATTGCTCCTCCCAAGGTTCCTTCCATTTTTTCTCCCGTTGGGAGTTTTTCTGGGAGTTTTTCCTTGTCTTCCTTGAGGGTTTAGGTTGGTTGAGGGGCAGTTCTATGGGCGTATGTGAAGCCCTCTGTGACATGCTTGCGTGTAAAAAGGGCTATACAAATAAATTTGATTTGATTTGATTTGATCCTGGGCCTCTGCTGTAGGCTACCTTTCTATGTGCGTTGTACATCCCATATATATTTAAAAAGTGTCTGCTGAACACTGCTATGCACATCAATGTGGATTTTACATAATCAAATACTCCAACAAACTTTGGAGTGAAGCATCTGTTGAGTGAGTTTAGCCTAATATCTAAACCAATATACATTGTCAGAAGTAAGGGTAAACATTTCTTATATCCTACCAATATGTTGGCTAATAAAAGTTATTTGTTGTTGAAAAGCCTTCAACCAAAAGCACAGCGATTCACACAAGCTACATGTGTCCATGGGGCAGCGTCTACACTGAAGCAAAGAAAAGGGTGTTCACCCGCTTCATATTTGGCTTTATCTGCATTGTAATCTTATTAGGTCCCGCACAATTGAGCACCATTGTTTTTGTCCGCTCGAGGAAGGCCTCATTTGATGAAAGGATTTACAAGCTTAATTCAGCCAAGGGTTTAAATAGAGTGCTGCATTCTTCGGGGCTCCAGAGCCCATTGTGCTGGGGCTGAGGTGACCGAAGGTGGAGCGAGCCTCTAATCACCCGGACGACCTCCACACACACACACACAGCAACGATGGAGCCGTGCGTGTGTGAGCGAGCGCTCTTGTCCGTACAGTTTTCACAGCACAAGTGTGTGTTTGCCTCTGTGTCTGTGTTGTGAGACTCATAGGATGGGTAAGTGGGTGTTTGTGCCCCACCCTATGACGGCGTGTTATTGCAGTAATGTTGACGACGCTCAGAGGAGAAAGTTGGGCCTTGATGACTTTTTGTAGGCCATGATTGCGTAACACCACAGCCATCCAGAGAATGTTCATGATCCGGTCCCGTTTTCTCCACATCTGTGTGAACATGCAGTGTAACTATGTGCTCTCACCACAACGTGTTTACACGGAACTGCCCACACATGGTGGGCGTGCTCCATATTTTTGTTGTGCCCCGGTGCTGATAGGCTGCTGGGCAGGAGTTGTGAAATATCTGTGTCCTAATTGGTGCTACGCATCCGTACGCACTGTAAGCTGTTCTCAGGAGATGTCTGAGATTGTGTGTCTTTGACAGGCCCACCTGGGGTGGCTACAGAAGGGGGTACCGTACTCAGCAGGATTAAGCCTAAACTCAAACCTGGTTTCCTGTGTTCAGGTTGATTTAGCTGTAGCCCCCTAGCCCAGCTCCCCTAGCCCAGCTCCCCCTGGCTCTCTACCCCCCTGGCTTTCCCACAGCCGAGCAGCTTTATAAAGCCCCCAGAGACAAACCCATCTGACCTTCCACTGCCCCCACACAGACCAGAGTGAGAGTGGAAAGGTGGTAGATAGTGTATGTTTTTCCTGGGAAACGTGGAGCTCAGCCCAATGTTTGAGGTCTGGTCAACATGAGTGCTCGTCACACAGCCAAGACCACAGTCGGGAAGGATCGTGATGGATGTGTAGAAATAACGCGACAGGATTGGCATGGCCCCCCGATTTAGAAATCCTACAATTGGTTGACCTCAAACAGGTGTAACTTCAAATGAACATTTGATCAGGGCTAAAGCGCTAACCTTGCATCGAGAGCTTATGCTAAAATTCAGACTCCTTCACATTTGGCTTTGGTACGTGTTTGCATATAGCCACACTGCAGCTCATATCCGGCCGTGTTTGTAGTCGTTCTGTTGTTGTCTCTGTGTCTTTCTGCTCAGAGGGGCTATAAATAAGAGCTTGTGGGTGACATCAGTTCCTGTGGCCTCCTCTGGCCTCCTCTGTGTTTGTGTGTATTTGTGTCTGTGTTCTCTATCCTCACTGCTCTCTGTCTCAGCATGCGCCTGTCATCCTCCTGTCCTCACTGAGAGCACTCCAGGGGGGAAGGCCTTGCTTGCTTACTGGGGTTGTTGCTTTGGAAGACGCTGAAACGGCAAGACCCGATAAACTGTCATGGACCCCACTGACTGACCAGACTGTCATGGACCCCACTGACTGACCAGACTGTCATGGACACCAGTGACTCACCAGACTGTCATGGACACCAGTGACTGCCCAGACTGTCATGGACCCCAGTGACTGCCCAGACTGTCATGGACCCCAGTGACTGCCCAGACTGTCATGGACCCCAGTGACTCAGCAGACTGTCATGGACACCAGTGACTCACCAGACTGTCATGGACCCCAGTGACTCACCAGACTGTCATGGACCCCAGTGACTCACCAGACTGTCATGGACCCCAGTGACTCACCAGACTGTCATGGACCCCAGTGACTCACCAGACTGTCATGGACCCCAGTGACTCACCAGACTGTCATGGACCCCAGTGACTCACCAGACTGTCAGACACTGGTTCAGCAGAAGTAGCGATGTAAGAAGTAGTGACAACAAAACCGGCCCAACAGACAGACTTGGTTCCTAATGTGACAGCTTGCAGCTAGAGGAAAATTTGATGGCAGGTCTTGGTCAGAGTACCCAACCTTAGTGTTGTCACAAAAAACAGTACTCCGGTACCACGTCGGTACTCAAACAAAAAGGGTACAATACCAGAATGTCTGAAGTGACGGTAGTACAGAGTACCGAGCCCAGGCAGTCGGACGCTGACAAGCAGTGTTGCCCAAAACAATCTCACCAGAAGTTGCTAGTGGAAGTCGCTAGATTATATTTTTTGTCACTGGGGAAATCTAGCAACAAAGTCGTTAAATTTGCAACACTGTAAATTGCTAATGCTACAATGGCTCCACTAGAAGTTGTCAACAAGACAAATGGAGTCCATGGCTCACGTGTGGAAATACTTTGGGTGTGAGGCAGATAACAATGAGAACATTGTCGATCACCAGAAACTGATTTGCATAGGTCATCATTTAGAGTCAGGTGGTTGAGCGGTGAGGAATCAGGCTAGTAACCAGTTTGATTGCCGGTTCGATTTTCCACCGTGCAAAATTATGTCGTGTCCTTGGGCAAGGCACTTCACCCTACTTGCCTTGGGAGGAATGTCCCTGTACCTACTGTAAGTCGCTCTGGATAAGAGTGTCTGCTAAATGTTAATTTTTGACCTGTATGGTTTGCAGCATACTGCAAATACAAAACCTAATACTGGGGCAGTAATACTGTTACAAAACCCACCACCTAAGACAAACATTTTTTGTCTTTTTAAATAGTTTTGCCTTTATGCCTACATTGTATTAATGTTTTGTTGTTGTCATAAATAGGCTACAGTCTTAGATATTGTAGGTGACTGTTACTGTCAACAAATGAGTTGCTCAGTAACCTACTTTTGTTTTTTGGTTTGGTATCAAATCTTATTGAGGACAGTGACATTTCCCTTGTATTGGTACAGACTACTGACATTTTGGTGCCGTGACAAGACTACGAGACATGGCCACCTACTTCTCTAAGTCCCACTGACCTGATGGGTTAAATGGAGTCATGACAGTCACTTGACTCATCCAACCCTGTCTTGAGGCCGTGTCATTTGAGAAACAAAAGTGAAAGAGAATAGTTTAGTAGGTAAAGAAAGCAAAGCCTTTGATGGAACAGTGGGGCCATGGACGAGCGGTCGCTCTCGGTGGGGATGTCCTGAACTGAGTCGTCCTACAGGAGTCGAGGCTCCACAGTGTGGTTCGGTGTTGTTCTCCTGTGCCTGGGGTGGAAGGGAGGGGGAACACAGACACAGTGGAAAGAGGAAGCTGAAGCGTAATCATGTCACTTCCTCCCAGCGCTGCTGGATGCGAACAGACTGATCCCTACACTGTAATTACCACAAATGCCCCTTTGGGCTGTGTGTGTGTGACTAATCACATGCTTCATGTGCGCTCGCATTGTGTGTTTGTGGGTGCTTGTCGAAGACTGTGTGGGAATATTGGTGGTTTTATAAACAACGACGTCTGCTGACCCAGAGGACCCTAAAAGAGGGATGTTGAATTCTCTTTTTCCAAACACCAAAACAGGAAGAAACGGGGTTTGTTCAAGCCACTGAAGGACTTGTGGGTTAAAGGGTCAGTGGAAGGGGGGGGGGCTGAGGGGTCAGTTAGGGCAAGTGTCATTCACCAAGCCCCTCTGCTCTGTAATGCTTTGCCTTGCTGTAGTTGGGAGTGTGCGTGTGTGTGCGTGCGTGTGTGTGGCACGGCTACACGATAATTATACACAACCGAACCGAGTCAGTTAACTTGTGTTTTAACATCAACCGGAACTCATCCTACTTCCTGTATTCTACGAGAGACAGCTGAACTGCACTTGACGGTCTCCTCTTGAAACAACACATTGATCTGTGAACATCCATGTGTATGAGTGATGATGAAGTAGAGAAGGCGTGTCATCGTCTGCATATTCACAGTCGAGCACAGTCCAATAACAGTCATTTTTGAATGAAAAAAAGGAGAAATCCCAAAGTGGCAAAATATTTACGGAATTTCAGGGGAATAGGACCCTGCCCTAACAGAGCGCAATGTCTCAGAGTTCAACAAGGGCCATAAACATGGTAGGCGTTCCTTTCCAGCTCTCGTAGCACCAAGCAGGTGAGACGTGTCCATGGATGGAGCTGGATTGGGTTCTGGTCCACATCTCCTGTGTCCTTGGCTCCCATACAAGCCGTGAGGCGTATGATGTCACGCACACACAGCGACGGGTCAGACACGTCATGCTGGCGCTGACACACTGACACACATCGTGGCCGACACCGGACGTTTCTCTGTACGTGTGGCACAGTCAGCACTCACTGTGTTAACCTGCTCCAGCTGGACACACACACACACACACACACACACTTCCTGCTCCCCAGAGTAGTTTAGCGGGTGAGCTCATTCCCCCTGCCAGTTGTCCATCTCAGTCAGAAGGCTGTTCACCAATCAGCACATTCCTGCAGTTCTGGACGGCAGTCTGCAGCTTACAGGGTGGGGTGACTATCCTTCCTCTGACCTGCTGTCTCTCACACTCACACTCACACTCACACACACACACATCCACACACTCACACACATCCACACACTCACACACTCACACTCATCCACACACTCACACACACACTCACACACACACACACACATCCACACACTCACACACACACACACACATCCACACACTCACACACCCATAGCATGGCCTACAAGTTCCATTCTCCATGCACACACTGTTAGCCCACCTCCCATTACCATCTCCTCCTGCCCAGTCTAAACAGGGCGCTCTGGGCTCTCTCCGTCCACTGTCCCTGTGCCAGCCTGGTTCCTCACAGTCAGGGGTGTGTGTGTGTGTGTGGTGGTGCCAGCCTGTGGCTGTTGTCCTCCATCCTCACTACAGACTGGTCTTTGTTTTGTTGTTAATAAACTTCCCTGCATGTCACACTGTCACGCCGTACACACAACAGAGCTCCAGTTACAACAGGCCCTCGCCATCACTCTTCTGCAGATGTGCTTTGAGTATCTTTGTATGTGTACAACATTCTCACAATATGCTAGCATGCTTAAGTCTTTTTTTTCTGTGTGTGAGTGTAAGTGTGTGTGTGTAGCGCAAGCCACAGTGGGGGGGGGGGGTTGACTGGGTGGACTGTGTTGTTTTCCCAGACCAGGGCAGACATTTCTCCGGCAGCATGTGAAGTCAGCCATGAAGACAGCGCCTAACGCCGGCCCTCTCTCTCTCTCTCTCTCTCTCTCTCTCTCTCTCTCTCTCTCTCTCTCTCTCTCTCTAGCTTTCTCTCTCTCTAGCTTTCTCTCTCTCTATCTCTCTAGCTTTCTCTCTCTCTCTCTCTCTCTCTCTCTCTCTCTCTCTCTCTCTCTCTCTCTCTCTCTCTCTCTCTCTCTCTCTCTCAGGCTGTTACACAGATCGAGAGAGCACTAAGCATTTTCTTTCTCTGCTCTGCCTCTTTCCCTCACTGACATTCTTTTAGTGCAATATCTCTCTCTCTCTGTCTCTGTCTCTCTCTCTCTCATCTCGTACACTTTCTCATCTCACTTTTTCTCATCTCACTTTCTCTCGTTTCACATGGCCTCATTCTCTCCGGATCTCCCCTTCTCTGTCCCCTGCAGCACTCTCGCTCTCCCTCCCTTCCTCTTCCTCCCTCTGTTTCTCTTGATTTAGATCTGCACTCGGCTATTTTTCCGTTTTTCCCATCGGAGCCAGCACCTTCACCTGTTATACAGAACGCTGGATCTCTCCAAGCACCACAGTTTGCTCCCGCACACGCTCCAACCACTGACCATTTATTTTCCTTCCAAATAAAAGAACCACACTACACACACACTCTTACTTGTGCGAGAGAGGGAGGGACAGAGGGAGAGAGGGACAGAGAGACAGAGGGACAGAGAGACAGAGGGACAGAGGGACAGAGGGACAGAGAGACAGAGAGACAGAGGGAGAGAGGGAGAGAGGGAGAGAGGGAGAGAGGGACAGAGGGACAGAGGGACAGAGGGACAGAGGGACAGAGGGACAGAGGGACAGAGGGACAGAGAGACAGAGAGACAGAGAGACAGAGAGACAGAGAGACAGAGAGACAGAGAGACAGAGGGACAGAGGGACAGAGGGACAGAGGGACATAGGGACAGAGGGACAGAGGGACAGAGAGACAGAGGGCCCGCCCCAGACCCTTTCCAGGCTTCTCCCAGTACTCTGCTGCTGAACTTTGGCTCTCCTCGCTGTTTCTTTCCATTGTTGTTTCATGCGAGCCGTTTTCCAGTACGTTCCCCTGACTTCCCCACTCCCCCGCCACATGTTTATCTTCCTCCCAGCTGATCTGCCTGTATCTCTTTGTCTCTCTTTATGTCTCTTTATGTCTCCTTGTCTCTCTTTCTGTCTCTCTCCCTCTGTCTCTCTCTTTCTCTCTTTCACTCTCACTTTCTGTCTCTCTCATTGTCTCTTGCTGTCTTTCTGTCTCTCTCCCTGTGTCTCTGTTTATCTCTCTCTCTGCCTCTCTCCCTGTGTCTCTGTTTCTCTCTCTCTCTTTGTCTCTCTCCCTGTGTCTCTGTTTCTCTCTCTTTGTCTGTCTCTCTCCCTGTGTCTCTGTTTCTCTCTCTTTGTCTGTCTCTCTCCCCCTGTGTCTCTGTTTCTCTCTCTTTGTCTGTCTCTCTCCCTGTGTCTCTGTTTCTCTCTCTTTGTCTGTCTCTCTCCCTGTGTCTCTGTTTCTCTCTCTTTGTCTGTCTCTCCCGTTACTGGTTTCTATCCCCCCTGTCAGTAGGGCCTGGGGGTCTCTGCGTGTCACCAGTCAGTGGTGCGGAGGTGTCTGAAGACTGAGGCTCCCCAGGCCCCCCGCCCCGCCCCGCTCAGCACTATCACTCAGCGGGGATGACAAGGATGTGTGTGTGTGAAAGAGATTGCGCAAAGTCTTTTGTGGGTGTGTGGTTACTGGTAACAGTATGCATCTTTGCCTGATAGGGTTTTTACAGCCACTACAGTGTGTGTTTCTCTGGGTGATAGCGTGTGTGTGTTTTGGGGGAGTAGACTTCCCTGTGCTGCATTGGTCGGGGTCGGGTACTTTCCAAGGCGCGCGCACACACACGCGCGTGCGCACGCCTTCCTCTCAGAGCGAGCCAAACAGGGGGAAGAGAGTTTTAGGGGGGGGGGGCTGTTGTGAGAGAATGAGTTTGGTGTGAAAGTGTCCCTCATGGAGGTCCCCCTGGCCTGTGTTTACTGCTGTCTACATGGCGGTGGGCCTTCTTCTGGGATAGTTCTAGCCACAGGGGATCAGTGAGGGGCCCTCAGCGTTCAGTGGCTTCCTTTGGCCCGGGGTCGTCGGTCTCCTGTCATGTTTGCACACCAGGGCTGATGTGGGGGGGGGCGTTATCTCTGCTCGTCACTGGAGGCCTTGAGCTCTGACCACATTGGAGGTGCACCAAATATCGGTAGACCAGCCGCGTTCTTGTTCTGCTGCGGGAAAATGTGAATTTGAACGTTGGAGGTGCCAGAGTTTATAAGGACACATCTTAATCTGTGGTGTGTGTGTCTTTGTGTTTGTGAGTAAAGGCGTGTGCGTGCGTGTGTGTGTGTATTTTTGCAGTTTGTTTGTGTCGAACTAACATGGCCGTGTGGGAATCTCCTCTCTCCTAGGTGACATCACACAGAAGGGCTATGAGAAGAAACGAGCCAAGCTTCTGGACCCATACGTCCCCCAGATGTCCCCTGGTAAGAAACCTCCCTCCTCCTCTGCCTGTTCCTCCTCTCTCCTCCCTCCTCCTCTGCCTGTTCCTCCTCCTCTCTCTCCTCCCTCCTCCTCTGCCTGTTCCTCCTCCTCTCTCTCCTCCCTCCTCCTCTCTCTCCTCCCTCCTCCTCTGCCTGTTCCTCCTCCTCTCTCTCCTCCCTCCTCCTCTTTCTCCTCCCTCCTCCTCTCTCTCCTCCCTCCTCCTCTCTCTCCTCCCTCCTCCTCTGACTGCTCCTCCCCCCTCTCTCCATGTCCTCCCCCTCATGCTCTCCCCCTCCCCAAACTTGTCCTCCCGCGTCCACGTCCCCTGCTATCTCTCCACCCCTGTCCTCCTCCTCCTCCCTTTCTCCATTCCTCCTGTGTCCTCTCTCTGTCCTCCCCCCCTCCCAGATTTCCTGCTGCTGTCTTCTTCATCCTCTTCCCTTTTCTTCCTCTGGCTCTCTCTCTCTGTTTCCTTCGGTTTCTCTCTCTCTCTGTTATCCCTTCACCCTGGTGTTGGGACTTTCGAATCATTCAAAGTAAGAAAGGTTATTCACCACCAAATCCTATATGGACAACAAATCATAAAAAATGTATGCCGCTATCTATAAAATGGAACAGAAATGTTGTATATTTTGATGTTCTGCTGCACTCTGTTGGTAGACAGTGGAATTGCATCCGACTTTCACTTCATCAGTATGCAGTGTTACAAATGCTCTATTTACTGGTATGCTGCCAGTGTGCAGACCTTACACCCCAAACATGTTAGAGTCTGTGTCTCCCCACCTCGGAAAGACAGAATACGGAGTAGCAGAATATGGAGTAGCTATATTGAGTGACGCATGCAAATGAAGTCATATCTTGTCTCTGTTCTCACAGTCTGTCTACTGGTGAACAACAGAGGGAAGTAGCCTAGTTTCAGGCTCACAACCGACCAATGACCCACAGTCATCTCACCGCTGATCCTCATTGGTCGATCCATCTCCGTTTACCTCAGTAACCTTGCACTGGGCTGTGGTGTTTGTCTGAGGGGAACATTTGCCACATGTTTGTATGAGGGGGAAACCAAAGAATTGTGGTCCCCCTGTTTTAGTCATATGTTTTTCGGCCACCATCTGAGTAAAGGATTCTAAAAAACATTATTTACAAATGAATTCTGAGGAATTTGACACCCAGTTGGGAAATATTGGCAACTCAGACATCAAAAACAGGAAGTGATGTCAGAGCTTGCCACATACCGATGCGGCCTATGGCGGTGCAGTCGCTACTGGGGACTGCTTTCACATGCCACTGTGGCGTGGTGCCCTGGCGGGCAAAGCTGGCATTTCAACAAAGCTTTGAACCAGGAGGTGTGTGCCTGCTGTTCCCCCTCCCTGGGCCTCCTCTCCCACCTGGGCCTTCATCTCCCCAGGGTCCATGTGGCCTCCCAAAGGCCGGCTTAATCCCTACAACCGGCAACACAAAATAAAGAGACTGAGACTTAAAGGCTTGAAGTAGTATATGAAATACTTTTATCTTATATTAAATAGTATCATGTTTTACTTACGGCCTCAAACAAGGGTCGTTTCAGAACCATTTCAGCTTCTGTCCTGTGTTTTACCCCCCCCCCCCCAGGTGTGGAGCTGTCGCTGCCTGACGTGCAGCTGTCCCCGGGCCACAGTGCAGACCCCAGCCCTGAGGGTCCTGAGGGCCCCGGGCCCTCCACCTCCTCCGCCAGCCGCCACCACCGCTCGCACCGCAGTGGAGGGGCCCGCGACGACCGCTACAGATCAGGTGAGCACGCACACACGTATCTTGGCTCAGTTTCCATTAGCGGCTCCAACTGGACAACTGCTTCCCTCTTCCGGGGTTTTGTCTGCAGAAGTTTGTGACAGAGCGGTCAGGTTGGAAATAAGAACGTTCTCTCTTTTCACCTCCCTCCCTCCCTCCCCCTCCCTCCCTCCCTCCCTCCCTCCCTCCCTCCCTCCCTCCCTCCCTCCCTCCCTCCCTCCCTCCCTCCCTCCCTCCCTCCCTCCCTCCCTCCCTCCCTCCCTCCCTCCCTCCCTCCCTCCCTCCCTCCCTCCCTCCCTCCCTCCCTCCCTCCCTCCCTCCCTCCCTCCCTCCCTCCCTCCCTTCCCTGCCTCCCTTCCCTGCCTCCCTTCCCTGCCTCCCTTCCCTGCCTCCCTTCCTTCCTTCCCTGCCTCCCTGCCTCCCTCCCTCCCTCCCTCCCTCCCTCCCTCCCTCCCTCCCTCCCTCCCTCCCTCCCTCCCTCCCTCCCTCCCTCCCTCCCTCCCTCCCTCCCTCCCTCCCTCCCTCCCTCCCTCCCTCCCTCCCTCCCCCAGACATCCACACAGAGGCGGTGCAGGCGGCGCTGGCCAAGCACAAGGAGGAGAAGATGGCTCTGCCCATGCCCACCAAGAGGCGCTCGGCCTTCGTCCAGTCCCCCGTGGACAACGGTACCCCTCCAGGTACTCTCTCCCTGAGGCTGAACCCCCAAAAGGGTTTTAGGATGTTAGTAGCGTTTGCTGTAATGGCTGGTGCAGAATGGTCAATGTAGGGGTACAACATGTGAGAGAGTGTAATCCCGGCTGGTTGGCCAAAACACCATCTGGTAGTCAAGCCGAGTCACACAGTCCTAACCAGGCTTGGCCCCAGGACCAGACGGAAGGGCTTTTGGTCTCCACAGGGGAGGGGGGGGGGGGATACAGTGTATACAATTAATTTTTTATTGTGTGATGGAATTATTTCATATATGCCTACCACAATTCATGTTACATATAATCACTGTATTGCAAATGATTGTCCGTTTTTGGGGTTGCACCCCCTTCCCTTCACCCCCCCCCCCCCCCCCCCCCATTTTATAACATTTTAATATTTCCAGAAAATAATTGGTATCACAATGTTCAACTTGAAATCAGAATAAATCATTTTGAGAGGGGGAGGGGGGAAAGCATTAGCGCCGACCCCGGTCATAACCCTCTCCTCTCTCCCCCTCTTCCTCCTCTCCCCCATCCCTCCTCTCCCTATCCCTCCTCTCTCCTCTCCCCCATCCCTTCTCTCCCCTCTTCTCTCCTCTCCCCCATCCCTCCTCTCCCCTCCTCTCTCCTCTCCCCTCCTCTCCCCCATCCCTCCTCTCTCCTCTCCCCCATCCCTCCTCTCCCCTCCCCTCTCCTCCCCTCCTCTCCCCTCCTCTCTCCTCTCCCCCATCCCTCCTCTCCCCTCCTCTCTCCCCTCCTCTCTCTCCCCTCCCCCCTCCCCCCTCCCTCCAGACACC
>NC_140378.1:5395000-5492500 GCF_054491055.1 Hypomesus nipponensis | reverse complement strand
CCTGTCATCCATACGCATGCTCATAGTGGCAGACGGAGCCAACCCCTGTAAGACACACACACACACGCACACCCTCATACAAAAAAAGCACCTTTCCCAACGGCATATTTAAGCGTCCGCAAACATTGTCTACTTTGCATGTTACACAACAGTAAACGACTTCACTGAATTAGTGTTACTAAGGACAGAGACATTTCCCAGTATGTCAGTGTTGTGGGGCGTATTTCCGCTCACCCTGGGTACGCTGCTTCCATCAGGGTCGGTGTCGTCCTGCGACGCCTTCCTCAACGTGTTCCAGTCCCACGGCCTGAAGCCTGAGGTCATCTGCCCCTGTGCCTCGTCCCCCGAGGCCCTCACTGTGGCCATACGCAGGTACTGCAGCCCTGACACACACACACACACACACACACACACACACACACACAGGAACTGCATTGGAGTCAGGTTGTTTACTAAATTGTCCATCAACGTATACTATATATCCCCCCTCCCTCCCTACCTCCCTCCCCCTAGGCCCGGTGCCCGCGGTGCCCCCCTCCCAGCCAGGGCCATCCTCTCCATGGGGGGTCTGAGCCACGGGGTGATCAGGGTCAACACGGAGGACAAGAACTCTGCCCTCACCGTGCAGGACGTGGGCCACGTCATGCCTGGAGGTCTGACAGCCCGGACAGCTGCCCTCAGGACAGCACACACTACACTACACACTTGTTTACCACCCTACACTACACACTTGTTTACCACCCTACACTACACACTTGTTTACCACCCTACACTACACACTTGTTTACCACCCTACACTACACACTTGTTTACCACACTACATTACACTACACTCTTGTTTACCACACTACACTCGTGTTTACCACACTACACTACACACTTGTTTACCACACCACACGATACACCTGTTTCCCACATTACATCAAGATCTGCTCATGCTTGCCTGTTAACATGCAGTCTACTAGACCATCATTGACAGTTGTGCTTGTGTTGGAATGACATGCTTACTTGTGCACGTGAGCTCAGAGGTGAGACTCATGACGTGTGTGTGTGTGTGTGTGTGTGTGTGTGTGTGTCAGCTCTGATGTGTATAGTGAAGCCTGACGGGCCTCCTCAGCTGTGTAAGACGGATGAGATCGGAGAGATCGTCCTCAACTCTCGCGCCGGAGGCACCATGTACTACGGCCTCCCTGGAGTCACCAAGAACACCTTCGAGGTCTCAGCTCTGCCCTCTGTTCTACTGTCTACTCTACTGTCAACTCTACTGTCTACTCTACTGTCTACTCTGCTGTCTGTTCTACTGCCTACTCTACTGTCTGTTCTACTGTCTACTCTACTGTCTGTTCTACTGTCTACTCTACTGTCTGTTCTACTGTCTACTCTACTGTCTACTCTACTGTCTACTCTACTGTCTACTCTACTATCTACTCTACTGTCTACTCTGCTGTCTGTTCTACTGTCTACTCTACTGTCTGTTCTACTGTCTACTCTACTGTCTGTTCTACTGTCTACTCTACTGTCTACTCTACTGTCAACTCTACTGTCTACTCTACTGTCAACTCTACTGTCTGTTCTACTGTCTACTCTACTGTCTACTCTACTGTCAACTCTACTGTCTACTCTACTTTCAACTCTACTGTCTGTTCTACTGTCAACTCTACTGTCTGTTCTACTGTCAACTCTACTGTCTACTCTACTGTCAACTCTACTGTCTACTCTACTGTCAACTCTTCTGTTTGTTCTACTGTCTCCTCTACTGTCTACTCTACTGTCTGTTCTACTGTCTACTCTACTGTCAACTCTACTGTCAACTCTACTGTCTGTTCTACTGTCTACTCTACTGTCAACTCTACTGTCTACTCTACTGTCAACTCTACTGTCTGTTCTACTGTCTACTCTACTGTCTACTCTACTGTCAACTCTACTGTCTGTTCTACTGTCTACTCTACTGTCTACTCTACTGTCTACTCTACTGTCTACTCTACTGTCAACTCTTCTGTTTGTTCTACTGTCTCCTCTACTGTCAACTCTACTGTCTGTTCTACTGTCAACTCAGCCCTCTGTTCTACTCATGACTGGCCTCTACTGTGAACTCTACTCAAGTGTGTGTGTGTGTGTGTGTCCTTATCTGTAGGTCATACCAGTGAACCAGGCTGGAGCTCCTATAGGAGAGATCCCCTTCACCCGCACTGGGCTGCTCGGCTTCGTCGGGCCAGTAAGACACACACTCTCTCTCACTCACACACTCACTCTCTCATTCTCACTCACTTACACATATACATCTAACATGTACATATTTGCATACCCCCCCCCCCCAAAAAAAAAAACACACACAAAACTCACTCACTCTCTCACACATATACTATACTATCTATACGGGTACATATGTGCACACGCACCCAAATACACACACCCCAATACATGAACATGTATTTACACACACAAAACGACTTCCTTTCAGTCTTTAAAACAGCATATCACCCAATTGGCTAGCTGACCTCTCTCCCCTTCCTCCCCTCCCCCCAGGGCAGCCTGGTGTTTGTGGTGGGGAAGAACGAAGGCCTGCTGACCGTGAGCGGACGACGGCACAACGCTGACGACCTGGTGGCCACCGCACTGGCTGTGGAGCCCGTCAAAACAGTCTACAGGGGCAGGTGTGTGTGTGCGCACGTGGTGTGTGTGTCGCTGTATCCAGTGTGCCTGCGTGTGTGTGTGCCGGTATGCAGCGTGTGTGTGCCCCCATGAACGCGGCGTGTTCCTGGTGTGTGTCAGGATTGCCGTGTTCTCCGTGACGGTGTTCTACGATGAGAGGATCGTGATCGTGGCCGAGCAGAGACCAGACGCCAGCGAGGAGGACAGCTTCCAGTGGATGAGCAGAGTCCTGCAGGTACTCCCATCAGCCCTTCATCAAACCCCAGCATACACTCCTCCTAAATTCATCAACACCATCTGTCCATCCCTGCTCTGGTCACCGACAGGATATCTCTCTCCACATTGGCACAGTCAATGGTCTAAATCTCCATGTTTTTCACAGATCCCCATGCTACTGTACCTAAACAGTGTGTGTACCTGTGTGTGTACCTGTGTGTGTACCTGTGTGTGTACCTGTGTGTGTGTGTGTGTGTGTGTGTGTCTGTGTCTGTGTGTGTATCTGTGTGTGTGTGTGTCCTCCCCAGGCCATAGACAGCATCCACCAGGTGGGGCTGTACTGCCTGGCCCTGGTACCCGCCAACACGCTGCCCAAGACGCCCCTGGGAGGGATCCACATCTCAGAGACCAAGCAGAACTTCCTGGAGGGCAACCTGCACCCCTGCAACATCCTGCTGTGCCCCCACACCTGTGTCACCAACCTGCCCAAGCCCCGGCAGAAACAGCCAGGTGAGCAGAGAGGCGGGCCGGGGTTAGGGCTAGGGCTGCCTTATCTTTGTTAGCAATACGAAATGTTAAGTTCTTTTAATGAGGGTTTCACATTATTTCAAACATATGGATCCAAATCTGTAAAAAAAGGAAAGATTATAGAGAAGATTATATATATATATATATATATATATATATATATATATATATATATATATATATATATATATATATATATATATATATATATATACATACATACATACATACATACATACATACATACATACATACATACATACATACATACATACATACATACATACATACATACATACATACATACATACATACATACACACAATACAAGGGTAAACAGTTTCCCAAGTTCATGGCTATTCACAAGTCCACAGTGATTAAAACACACACGGGCAGTTCCAATCTGCAAAAACAACACATACCGCACATTTGTGAATGTCCTCAACACACCAATCAATCAAACAAGCAAAATCTATTGTATCAGTGTGATGTCCCATGTGTGTGACCCTGCTGTGTTTGGGGGACAGTGGGGGTGGGGCCAGCGTCCATCATGGTGGGGAACCTGGTGGCAGGGAAGAGGATCGCCCAGGCGACCGGCCGGGAGCTGGGCGTGGTGGAGGACGAGGGCCTGGTCAGGAAGGTGAGCCCAGCCAGACTCCACCCAGGCCTGCTGTCTGGAGGGAGCCTGCACAACAACATGCTGCACACACCACTAGAGCTACTGGGAGATGGGTGGATGGAGGGATAGAGAGATATAAAAGATAGATAGACAGTTGGAATAAGAAAGAAGAAAGCTAGAACTTATCGATCCCAGACGTAAAATAGTAGCTCGGAACCTTGTGTGTACAAAAAAAAGAAAGAAAGGAATTGCTTATCCCAGTGTATTATTGACATCTACTGCGCAGTTAGAGATGCTAGCAACTTGAGGTGAGGGCTGGATGCAAACAGGAAGTGGTGACTGCTGACTTCCTGTCCTAAGGCTGTGTTATGTTGTCCGTTCTGCTCTCACTGGGTAGCTTGCCATGTGGCCCACTGTGATGGTAAGAGCCGATAGGCCGGGCCCGGCGGGTGGGAGGGGCTAGTGCTGCTGGAGCCGCTGCTTGGTGGTGGAGGTGGTGTGCTTGGTTACCAGTGGCAGTCCCTCAGCGTGCGTGTGTGTGTGCGTGCGTGTGTTCGAGGTCAGCCCAGTCTGCATGCATCTCCTGCCCTCGTCTCCTCCCTCCACCGGGGGCGCTGCCACCCTGGTCTGCCAGTAGGTGGCACAGAGGAATGCTAGCCTGCGAGGGCATGGCCAGCACCCTGTGTGCGTGTGTGTGTGTTTACCGCGCTGTGGCTAACTCCCCCCTCCCCGCCTCTTGTCATCCAACTCTTCCTGTATTCTGTCCTTGGGTTGGTCCGTGGGCCTCCAAAGCTTGGCTTGCTGTTGGTGTTGCCAGCTGGGAGCCTCTCTGGGCTCCTCCTGCAGAGGCCTGCTGGGGGGGGTCTGGGAGTGTTGTGTTTTTATCCAGGCCAAGTGGAATGGAAACCTTTTAGTTTCTCAGCTCACCGGGCAGAGATGGAGGCCATTTTAGTTTCAGACCCCCCTCCAAAAAGAAGGGGGGCAAAAATGGGGTGCTGTTATCGAGAGAGGGCGTTGCACTTGGTCGGGGGGGATTCTGTGTTGATAGTCTTGAATACACACACACACTCTCTCTCACTCTCGGCACCATCTGTATCCCTGCAGCACCAGTTCTTGTCTGAGGCCTTACAGTGGAGAGCCCAGACTGACCCAGACCACGTTCTGTACGTGCTGCTCAACGCCAAGGTAACCCCCCCCCCCCCCCCCCCCACACACACACACACGCACACACACAGAGTGTGTCCTCATGGTATACACACATGACGGCCGAATCAAGCGTGCCCACCGTGGCTGTGCCGGGGTGTAATACCCTGTCTGTCCTCCAGGGGGTGGCAGTGTGCACAGCCACCTGTGTCCAGCTGCACAAGCGTGCAGAGAAGATCACCTCAGCCCTGCTGGAGAGAGGAGGCCTCAACACCGGAGACAACGTGGTGCTGCTCTATCCTCCAGGTCAGCTGTGTACACACACACACGAGCGAGCAGCACAACCCAGGCTGTTCACGGCGCTGTTCGTCCCAGCTTTCTGTCACCGCCTGGTGGACTTTTCCCTAAACCCTGATGTCCTTGTGCATCTCTGCGTCTGCCTGTCGCCCAGGGATCGACCTGATTGCGGCCTTCTACGGCTGTCTCTACGCCGGAGTCATCCCCGTGACCGTGCGCCCCCCCCACCCCCAAAACCTGGCCGCTACCCTCCCCACAGTCCGGATGATCATAGACGTAAGTCAGCGACCCTCCCCCCGCCCACTGCTCTAATGAGACCCAGTTACTCTCTCTGAGACTTCAGTCTAGTCTATATTTCTGATGTCTGTCATCACTGCTCCCCCCCACCCCACCCCCCCTCCTGCAGGTGAGCAAGGCGGCGTGCATCCTCACCACCCAGCCCCTCATGAGAATCCTCAGGTCCAGAGAGGCCGCCGCCAGCGTCAACATCAAGACCTGGCCCACCATCATAGACACAGGTACCAGCCCCGTCTGTCTGTCTGCCCGTCTGTCTGCCTGTCTGTCTGTCTGCCCGTCTGTCTGTCTGCCTGTCTGTCTGTCTGCCCGTCTGTCTGCCTGTCGGCCTGTCTGTCTGTCTGTCTGCCTGTCTCACCACACACCAGATCTCCCACCATGGGGGCTTGCTGCTGGTTTCTTTAGCTGTTTGAGTCAGGACCTTGTGTTAAAGGTATTGTGTGTGTGTGTCCAGATGACCTTCCCAGGAGACGGCCCCCCCAGCTCTACAAGCCCCCCACAGCAGAGATGCTGGCCTACCTGGACTTCAGTGTGTCCACCACGGGCATGCTCACTGGGGTCAAGGTGCGGGCCCCTCTGGACTTTCCCAGAGACTGGCTGACACGTCCACTCTCAAGTTCAATATGATTGATGGAAAACCTCATTTTAATCTGTGTGTGTGTGTGTGTGTTCAGATGTCCCATGCTGCCACCAGTACTCTGTGTCGCTCCATCAAGCTGCAGTGCGAGCTGTACTCGTCCCGTCAAATAGCCATCTGCCTGGACCCCTACTGTGGCCTGGGCTTCGTACTGTGGTGCCTCTCCAGGTAGGACACACTCACACACTGCATTTGAAAGCCTTTTCCGTCCCGACAGCTCACCGGATAAGTGTTGTACCATGCAGGCCGAGGCATTACTGCAGCGACGTGGGTTTGAATCGGGCCTGGGCCCTTCGCTTCCCTTCTCCTCTCTCCCCTTTTCCTGCCTCTGCTGTCACACTACACTTAACCACTGTCTAATAAAGCACACATCCTTTGTTGTCATAACACAAAATTCTATTTTTCTTTTCTTTTTCTTTTTTTACTGTAATGTGCTGTTCAACAACAACAATTCCCCAAATAAATGTTCCAAATACAAACCACCACACAGACTGCACACACCATGTCAATTAGGATGTTCCTTTGTGTGTGTGTGTGTGTGTGTGTAGTGTGTACTCTGGCCACCAGTCCATCCTGATCCCCCCTCTGGAGCTGGAGGGCGCCCTGCCCCTGTGGCTGAGCACGCTCAGTCAGTACAAGATCAGGGACACCTTCTGCTCCTACTCTGTCATGGAGCTCTGCACTAAGGGCCTGGGCATGCAGACGGAGATCCTGAAGGTCAGGATCACTCACACTCGCTCTCACACTCGCACACACTGTCTCTCTCTCACCGACACGTGCACACTCACACACTCTCTCTCACAGTCTCTCTCTCTCTCTCTCTCTCTCTCTCTCTCTCTCTCTCTCTCTCTCTCTCTCTCTCTCTCTCTCTCTCTCTCTCTCTCTCTCTCTCTCTTTCACTGACACATGCACACACTCTCTCTCTCTCTCTCTTTCTCTCTTTCTCTCTCTGTCTCTCTCTCTGTCTCTCTCTCTCACGCACACACTGTCACACACAGTGAGCACTTGTGTCCTGTGCGTCACCGTGGCCGCCCCCCCGCGGGGCCGTGTGTGTTGCAGGCGAGGGGGGTGAACCTGTCGTGTGTAAGGAGCTGCGTGGTGATAGCAGAGGAGCGGCCTCGCCTCACCCTCACCCAGTCCTTCTCCAAGCTCTTCAAAGACCTGGGCCTGTCGCCCCGCGCCGTCAGCACCGCCTTCGGCTCCAGGGTCAACCTGGCCATCTGCCTCCAGGTGGGGACACACACACACGGACATGGACACACACACACAGCACGCACGTGCAAACACACCTGAGCGTGGACACATACCGGCTCACAGATGCGTTATGCCAATGTGTTAGTATGTGTGTGTGTGTGTGTGTGTCCCACAACTTTCTCTTCAAAGCAGCAGTGTTTAATACAACATGGATACACAGGGTGCAAGCTCAACTTTCCCCTCTGTGCCTCCCCTACAGGGTACTTCTGGACCAGACCCTTCCACAGTCTACGTGGATATGAAGTCTCTCCGCCATGACAGGTAGGTCCCAGACACCAGGCTGTAGCGAGCCAGCTCCAGGTAAATAGAAGGCACGTAGAACTACAGACACCAGGCTGTAGCGAGCCAGCTCCAGGTAAATAGAAGGCATGTAGAACTACAGACACCAGGCTGTAGCGAGCCAGCTCCAGGTAAATAGAAGGCACGTAGAACTACAGACACCAGGCTGTAGCGAGCCAGCTCCAGGTAAATAGAAGGCATGTAGAACTACAGACACCAGACTGTAGCTAGCCAGCTCCAGGTAAATAGAGCCGTAGAAATACAGAGACCAGACTGTAGCGAGCCAGCTCCAGGTAAATAGAAGGCATGTAGAACTACAGACACCAGACTGTAGCTAGCCAGCTCCAGGTAAATAGAGCCGTAGAACTACACAGACCAGAGAGCCACACACTGACTGTGTTCCTGTCCCATGTGTGTGCCTTCCAGAGTGAGGCTGGTGGAGAGGGGAGCCCCTCAGAGTCTTCCCCTCATGGAGTCAGGAACAGTGAGTATCTCCTTCCTGACGACTGTCAACCCACGCTGGACCTCCGGCATAGTTGCCTTGTGTTTCAGTTCTAGCTCAAGCAGGGTAGGTAGGCTGTTCTATTGAACATGGACCGTTCTGTCCTGTCAGATTCTCCCAGGGGTGAGGGTGATCATTGTCAACCCAGAGACCAGGGGTCCGTTGGGAGACTCCCATCTCGGGGAGGTAAGTGTCCTTTTCCCTGTTACTTTCCCCTCGTCAAATCCATGATAGACCCACTTGTTTTAGCCTCATACTCCACTCCCTGCGTGTGTGTGTGTGTGTCTCAGATCTGGGTGAACAGCCCTCACAGCGCCAGCGGCTACTACACCATCTACGGCGAGGAGAGCCTGCAGGCGGACCACTTCAACACCCGGCTGAGCTTCGGGGAGCCCCAGACCCTGTGGGCCCGCACCGGGTACCTGGGCTTCGTCAAGAGGACTGAGCTGCTGGACGCCAGTGGAGGTGAGGAGGAGGGAGGGGGGGGGAGGTTGTACGGTGTAGCAATGACATATATTCCCCCCCCCCCCCTCAACCGTGAGTTTGCGATAGCCAGAATATTGTGTGGGTTCAGGGTGAAAAGCCAAGCCACGCTGACCCCCCCCCCCCCCCCAAACCTCTCCCGTTCAGACCGGCACGACGCCCTGTTCGTGGTGGGCTACCTGGACGAGACCCTGGAGCTCCGGGGCCTGAGGTACCACCCCATCGACATCGAGACGTCCGTCTCCCGGGCTCACCGCAGCATCGCCGAGAGGTACGACCCTGCGCCCCAGAGATGCTGCATGCACTCCCACAACACCCTGATATACCCTGTGTGTCTGTCTGTGTGTCTGTGTCTGTGTGTATACACTCACACAAAGGATGTGTTCACTTCATTTACCCCCCATGACCTGAAGAATCAGCTCACAGCGTCTGATACCTTTGGAATATACTTTTACACTTGTATACAATCATGTTTTTTGCATGCAAACACATCAGTCGCTAAACAACGAACGTATCCGAGCCCGAGGTTGTCGTTTCACCATTTGGCGCTCGAGTGCTGTCGAGTGTGCAGTACGCACATGTCGCCAGCAGGCTGCGTCGATAGGCACACCCACACGGCCGTGCACCCCTGGCGGCCCTGTCTCAACCTCTCCCTCCCCGTGTCCCTGTGTTCCAGCGCCGTGTTCACCTGGACCAACCTGCTGGTGGTGGTGGCGGAGCTGGCGGGCTCGGAGCAGGAGGCCCTGGACCTGGTGCCCCTGGTGACCAACGTGGTGCTGGAGGAGCACCACCTCATCGTGGGGGTGGTGGTGGTGGTGGACCCCGGGGTCATCCCCATCAACTCCCGCGGGGAGAAGCAGCGCATGCACCTGAGGGACTCTTTCCTGGCCGACCAGCTGGACCCCATCTACGTGGCCTACAACATGTGAAGACCCTTCCTGGCTGGCGCCCGCGTTCACACACACACACGCGCGCGCGCGCATGTATGTATACACACTGTCTTGAATCTGGAGACTTGGTGACCTTGGAAAGAGGGGGAAAGGACTGGAGTGGGGGGGGGGGACTGATGCAACCCTTCTTATGAAGAGGTGACACGCACACAGTGGACAATGCTTCTCCCCACTCCCTGCAGCCCTCTCTCTCCCTGGCTCTGGGCTGGGTGTGTTACCCAAGTGAGGCAGTGGGAGACTACTGTGCTTGACCCGAGCTAAGCCTCTTAACTGTTGCTCCACTTCCTGACCGGCTCTGAGAAAAACGTCCGGCAGAGGATGAGGCCGGCGGCCCCCTTCTTCTTGACGGTGGCGTTCCGCCGAGAGGGAGACCACCTCCCCCCCCGCCGCTCGTCCGCTCCTCCTCTCCCCGACCGCACCTTTCACCGGACGTGACAGATGTCGTTTTGGAAATGACCACAGAGAAGACTCTTATCTCCTGGACTCCATCCATTCTCCATTTCTGTGAGTCTTCTTTTGTTCAGGATTGAGTTTTTGACCTTTTTTTGTAGTTTTATTGGGTAGGCAGGGGGTTGGGCAACACTGGTGGCACTGAGAGGAGCTCCGAGGCCTCCCTCCCTCCCTGTGCACTTTAACCCTCTGTCCTCCTCCGTGGAAGAAGGACCACACCTTCAGACTCTCCAGCAGTGTTACGGTGCCCTCACCGCGACCCTGCAGCCACGCCCGCACACCCGTCTGTGGTCCTCCCTGCTGACGTTGGAACACGCCTGGCTCCCAGAGAATCTCTGCGCCGGTCACAGCCATGCCTCCCAGACACAGGGCAGAAATGGCTTCATGAATGATTTAAAACAAAAATGTGGTTATGAGTCATGAACTGACTAATTCTTTAAAAACTAGTTCTTTGGATGAAAAGTGTTGAAGGTCAGCTACTAATACCAATGTTGCGTTTCCTAGTTCCCCACAGTGCAGCAATGGGTATCATCTCTCACTCAATAGACTTGACTTTACATTTGGATATTTTAGAAGGCAAACCAGTGCCTTTTCTTTAGCATGAAGCACAGTGTGGTCTTAAATAATGGATTTGGTGTGTTACCAAGAAAAAAAGAAAAGTGCTGTAGGTATAAAAATGAGGACAAGTGTTTGCCTTAGGAAACCTGTGGAACTTCTATACTTTTGTCAAAGCTTTCATTTTATCGCTGTGCTTAAATGATAGCAAAAGGGAGGCTGGATGGATGGTAAGGATGATATGTTGACTGTATGGGTTGTATTTTAGAGGTCAAATACTGTATTACTGGTGTTCATGTGTACATTGAAACTTATTGTATATGTTGAAAAAACTTGACTGATCTTTCATACTTGACAGCAAATTTCTGCACCACTGACTTAATGGTAAGTAACACATTGCAAAATTTGAGGACATTTATCAAAAGGTTTTGGCAGGTGGTTAACAATTTGCACTTTCCCATATCACATAACTTTTTGCAAGAAGCGTGAAAGTGAGAGTGCGTGAGCTTGTATGTGTGCCTGTTTAAAAGTGCATCATTTGCCTTTCCTAGAGCAAAAGAAAAAAAGTTGATTTTAATTTGATGAATATGAAAATGCTCAACAATGTTTTTGTTTTATGCCAGTTTATTTTTGTTGTCTGGCCTATTTTATGTCGACTCCACTGTACTGCAATTTTTATTCACTATGTCAAAGTTGTTTTTAAATGATTTTAAGGTAATTGACTTCCAATATCTAATGTTCTTTTACTCAGACTACTATTTAGCTATCGTTAACAAGATGCCACAACTCAAATCTGCAAATGTTTGACACAGATGTAGTTGAACTACTTGAATCACAATCATTGTAATTTACACAAGCCCATATTTTTGAATGATGTTGAGTTAAATGAGTTATAAATAAATGTTTCAACTTTTTGGGCTAGTCTGTTGTATTTGGCTTCTTCCAACTGTACATTAATACCGTCAAATTTTTAAGAGTATTGTAGATAATTTCCCTTTTATTCAATAACAATTGGTGCTATAGCTTGAAATGGGCTAATATTAACTATAATTTGCTTCAAAGTGTATGTGGGTACAAGAGGAATGGACAATATTTGTAATATCTGTAAAAAATGTTACAACTGTGAATCCTACTTCTGGTAGCCTTCTGTGAAGATACTGAATCATCACAGTTAATTCATGCAAATCATTGATAGCCTTCATATCATTTGAAACAGACAACTTTCAGTTGTGCATAAATGTGCTAAACTGATATGAATGTTCAATATTGTAACAGTTCTACAATGTACAAAACTACATGAGAAGTAGGAGTTACCATTTCGAATTTGTCCACTGTGTAAATTCTACTGCTGAGTAAAAAAATAAATATATAATGCAAAACTGGAGTGATCCAGCTGCAGCCACCCAGCCAAGCATCTCACTAAGAACAGAGGGGCCCCAATACGTGCCCCAGAATCACACTAACACTAACGCCAACTCACACACTGCTTCTTCTACACCGATTGTACCTTTTATTCTTAACAATGTGTTTTTAAATCATAACTGAGCATGATGAACAGAAGTTATTATTTTATATTTGTTTTTCATTTTTGCGAGTGACTGGTTTTCATTAGTGGGAGGATTGATTTTGTTAGTGAGAGGATTGGCTGTGTGAGTGAAGCTCGATACCATTGCAAAACTGGGGAGTTGACTTAAAAGCACAATATTGTATCTGTAAGGTTCAAAGAATATGAACCTTTCTGATGTTTCTTTTCAATTCTCAAGGGCCAGAAATACATACCTCAACAAAGTCTGCTCACTATGCATAGAAAAAGCTGCATTAAATTTGATTTCAGTATATGGTGCAATACCTTCCAACTCAGAAAAGGCATATGGAGGAGTATGTCTTATTTGACAAAATAATGTCATGTCACTGTATGTTTCATGTGAACAATAAAAAACAGGCTTTTGTGGGAGTGCCTCTGCGTTTCTGTTTAGCATGTGAAGTTACATATTATGTCCACTAGGTGTCAGGTCACTAATCTACTTCAAGTCTTTCATTTGTCAGGTACACAGAACAACACAAGGTCAGACTGGGCACTGAAATTCTTAAGACAAGACAACGCAAGCACCTGGCATAACATAACATATAAGTGTACAGAACATAATTTACATCTATGCTGAGCTTAAATAAGTGAAACTTCCTAAATATCCAGATAGCAATCTAGCAGCCTTCTTAGGTGAGTTCTCACACTTCTGCTATACTGAACATCCCATGCCCAGTGGATATTATCCAGTCATATTTAGCATAATTAGTATTTTGTGGCCCTTTAGTCATAAAGGGCATTATGGCTAATTGTGGGGATTACATTTTGAGACTAAAGGTGTCTCAAGAAAGCCAACATAAGCATATTCCATAAGCCTACATTGTATTTACCCAAACACTGATTATCACAACATCAACAACACAGTTTAAAAGGTTCACATCCAGTAAATGGCACAAGTAATAGTATAACAACGTGATACAATATTACGGTGTCATTTTACCTCGTGTGGACAACAAAATAAATGACAGAAGGTGAGATGAGGACTGGTTCTAGAATCTAGACTCACTCATACAATATGAGGAAAGTATGAGTAGAAATGTCAACTTTTAGATGTTGAGTCTCTGAGGGATCCCATAGTTCTTGGTAAACAGTTAACTACAGACATATCTAGCAGAACACAGTTAACTACAGTCATATCTAGAAGAACACAGTTAACTACAGTCATCTAGCAGAACACAGTTAACTACAGTCATATCTAGAAGAACACAGTTAACTACAGTCATCTAGCAGAACACAGTTAACTACAGTCATATCTAGAAGAACACAGTTAACTACAGTCATCTAGCAGAACACAGTTAACTACAGTCATATCTAGAAGAACACAGTTAACTACAGTCATCTAGCAGAACACAGTTAACTACAGTGATATCTAGCAGAACACAGTTAACTACAGTCATCTAGCAGAACACAGTTAACTACAGTCATCTAGCAGAACACAGTTAACTACAGTGATATCTAGCAGAACACAGTTAACTACAGTCATCTAGCAGAACACAGTTAACTACAGTCATCTAGCAGAACACAGTTAACTACAGTGATATCTAGCAGAACACAGTTAACTACAGTCATATCTAGAAGAACACAGTTAACTACAGTCATATCTAGAAGAACACAGTTAACTACAGTCATATCTAGAAGAACACAGTTAACTACAGTGATATCAAGCAGTGGTGATGAAGCAGTTTATGGGGCCCCCAAGATTTAGATGAAAATTAACAGAAGACATTAGAAACAAGTTTTAAGTGTAAAATGTTAATAACACTCGCAGACTGCATTAAAGGACAACAGTGATGTCCCACCACACAATATGTTATATAGGTCAGATTGTGCCTGGATTTACTACCTTAAGAGCTGCCAGCATGAATCACATCCATCATCACCATCAACTTGTGCCAAATTGTCTGTTACACTGTTCTGGATACTTCTTGTTAGTTCATAAATGTGCAGTGAACAAATGAATAACAACTAACTACTACTAATACTATTAATTTCAGAATCAGAATTCGGTTTATTCGCCATGTATGTTACACAAACACAGATTTTACTGTGGCAGGAAGGTGCAGACAAACATACACGGGTCTTAAATTAA
The DNA here is from genome assembly GCF_054491055.1 of Hypomesus nipponensis. Classification (NCBI taxonomy): domain Eukaryota; kingdom Metazoa; phylum Chordata; class Actinopteri; order Osmeriformes; family Osmeridae; genus Hypomesus; species Hypomesus nipponensis. The sequence goes on along the minus strand of NC_140378.1, from coordinate 5,477,967 downwards.
GTAAAAAAGTACAATAGTTAAACTAATTCTAAGAACTAAACAATTTATAAAAGAAATATAAAATGTATGCATTATATAGCCAAAGGTATATGGACACCTGGTCACACCTACAAGAGCTTGTGGGACATCCCATTCCAAAACTATAGGCAGTTATGTACAGTGGACACAGTTATGGTGGAACAGGAAAGGGCATTCCCCAAATTGTTGCAACAGTTAAAAGTTAGAAGCACCTAATTGTCTAAAATGTCTTTGGATCCTGTAGCCTTTAAAATACTCTTCATCAGATCTAAGGGGCCTAGCCTGGACCCTAAGAGACTAGCATCCCTCCACCTCCAAACATTACAGCTGGCACTATATATTCCAGTAGGTAGTGTTCTCCTGGCATCCACCACAACCAGATTCATCCATCAGAGGGTAAAGCGTGTGTCTCTTCACCCCAGAGAATAACTTTCCACTGCTCCAGTGACAGCGATGTGCTTCACATCCATTCCAGCCGGTGCTTGGCATTGTGCATGCTGACTTGAGGCTGGTGCACAGCTGTTTGGCATAAAAACCCAGTTTGTGAAGCTCCTGAGGCACAGCTCTTGTGCTGGCTTTGCTTCCGGTTTAGTAGTCTGTGGTGAGTAAGGCAACAGATGGTCGTGATACACGCTTCAGCGTTCGGCAGGCCTGCTCTGTTTCTACTTATTTCCACAATTATAGCACTTACACAGATGACCACGGCTGAGCTAGGATGGCAGAAATCTCCCAAAATGACTTGTGGTAAAGGTGGTTTTCTATGACTGGGCCACGCTAAAAGTCACCGACCTCTTCAGTACGACCCATATTGTACTGCCCATGTCCCTCTATGGAGATTCCACGACTATGTGCTGGATTTTATAAACGAATGAAGGAGTGTGGCTGAAACACCTGAACTCAATAGGCTAATTAGTGTAGGTGCCCACATTTTGAGTGGACCATCTATGGCTAAAGGTTTGAACATACATTTGAGTTTGGTTTCAACTGTAGGAGGGGTGCAGTGTAAGGTGCCACAGCCATGTGGGCATCTTCACATGGGTCAAATATACGTCTGATATTCATGAAATCAACCTTTAATGAGACACTGAGGGGTCATGAGGCAAGATGATGGTCACTGGTCAGTGATGTGCCGGGCTCAACTCAGGATCAAACCAGCCAAGAGTAGAAGTAGTATGTAACTGGGATGTAAACTCCAGGCAGCAGACAGCGTCCTTGACTGGATCATCCGCAGCCAAGACACATACTTGCTCGTTCGAGTATACACTCCTGGCCTTTTAGCCAATCCACAATCCTCGCCAAAGCTTGTCACACCAACAAGGTAGAATCTGTCCTGATCCTCACTGTAGCACTGGAGAGGGCCTCCGCTGTCTCCCTAAAACCAGACAACAAATGAGTTCTACACTGGAGAAAGCCCTCAAATCTTCTGAAAACTTCAACAGAGATTTAGTGTTCAGTACGGTTTCAAATGTCTAATACCTGACATGAATCGACAGCACCCGTCTCTGACCCAGCACAAATCATAGTATCTGTGATTATACCATCGTACCAGTCGAGCTGGTTGCATTTGTTTCTGTTCATGAGCTCCACCTCAGCCTCTTGAAGTTTGGTGACTGTCAACCCTGTAAGCCCCCCATCTTTCATATCAGATCCTGTATCAACACTGACAATTTCAGATGAATTGACAGATGAACTGGGTCATAACATGGGTCGGCTTCATACAAACCTTTGTAAGTGTTGCTGCCCCAACCACTGATGAAACAGTGGTTGAAATGAAGGTTTGATTCCTCTGTTTCATTTGCCATTGAACAGACAGGCATGACATATTCATCAAAGTGCAATGGGGAGCTTAGAAGAAGAAGAGCTATATCATTGACAAAGCTGGCTTTTACGTAGTTCTTGTGGTGTATGACCAGATTAACGTTTTTGCGTTGGGAATGTTTTCCAGGTGCTGATAACACATGTAGACCTGCCACCACAGAAAGATGACTTCTTTTCCTGTCGGTCAAGAATAAATAAAAAAGTTTGAATTTGAGTCTTGCCTATGACTATTGTTATAACCACAGGACTCCAGACTAACTTTTTTTACTAGGAGCACAGTAGCCCCTGACTGAAAATTTTAGGAGCGCAAGCAGAAAACTAAGGGGCACACCTTATATTGACCTGCAATGCATTTATTAATGAAACTGGAGAGGGTAAAATTCAGTGGCAATTTTAGATCCTTTTTAGAGTGCTCAAGCACTCCTAATATTTTCTTAAATATATTGTTTATTATCATTTGATGCTGGTAGTTCATGAAGAAAGGGACATCCTTAGTTTTTTCATTCAATATTTTGCATAATAATACATAAATGTATTCATTGTTATCCAGTGAAAGTAGGGATTTATATTAGCAAGGGGGTTTACGTTTAGCACTTTTGCAAGGCACTGTATTCATGTCACATTCTCAGTGGGGGCTGAGCACCCCTATAGGTCTGATCCTAGAATCGCCCCTGCAACGCACCATATAAGCTTGAGTTTAAATACATTATTTAATGTGACATTACGTACTGTACATGCAAGTCTTAGCTAAATGACTTGAATGTATGATGCACTTTTCGATCAGTCTTCCGACACCACAACACGATACTTGCCGAGTATAACAGCGCAACAGCTCAAACACAGGCAGGGATACAGTAGCAACGCTAGTGCTAAATAAGTATTTAGCTGCTCGGCTCCATGACGCCGGGTAAGAAGGGCTAGTGAAACTGCTCACCAAAAGAACGAAGGGGCACCCACTTGTCTGGCAGATTAAGACATGTGCGTAGGAACCAAGCGAAAAATATCCTAAACTTTCCAAGACTTTTAGCTAGGTTTATAGGTACCTAGCGAAAAATAGCCAAAACTTTCCTAGACTTTAAGCTACGGTACTAATGCAGAAGGAACGCTGGTATCGCGGTCTTACTAGAACGTCGTATCTATGCGTTGTTGCTAACGTGTGCTGACATTGTACACACCCAATTAATTCAAAATGTGTAGGTCGCACATGCGCGAATGCTTGTAAAAAATGTTCGCACTGTCTCAAAAACTGGTCGCAAAATGCGACCATTTGGTCGCAGTCTGGAGCCCTGAACCAGGATGGTTTGGTATGTATATGGTGATCTTGATGCTGCATGCAGCAGGATTGCCAACTATGGAGATTGTGAGTGTGCTAATCCATCTTCTTGAAGATTTGTTTACTTTGTCTTCGTTAAAATCGAAATAAGAATTCCAAAACAAAATGGTGTTGTGTCTAAAAGGTGGGCTTATACTCACCGTTTGTCGGAGAAACAATGTGATGCTGTGAGCACCCAAAGGCTGTTGAGGATAGAACCACCACAGAAATGCGCCGAATTCACCTGAAGACTGACCAGCCATGGCCATGCCCCTACAGGTGCGTCATGCCCACCTACAATACGTGACCCACCTGGAGCGCCCACGAGCGGCCGTTGCCCACATATCTGTCAAACAGACAACACGCTATTGTTTATATCACAATTCATTTAAACTAAAAACAATATTGTAATGTCATTAAACTACAAAATGTCCTCTAACATTTAGACGAATATAACTTTTGGGTCTTGGGTACAGTATATAGGCGGTTTAGTATCTCGGGGATCAAGCGAGTATTTTACTTACAGGCTTTTGATATGTTGTACTGTCTGCCAAAAGTAAATGAATGGACAGGGTGCTTTGTATAATAATTACAAATACCTTAATGTCCATGTAGTCAAAGAAAAAATGTATGTAAATGAAAATGGACAGAATTGTGATGGAATGTCAACTCTCCAAAATCAATTTTGGGCTATCTTATGTTATCTGTCATCACGTCAATTGTCAGCTCTGTGACGTAAAGCGAACGTCGCTCATGTGAGATTGACGGATACAAAAAAAGATTGATTTTAGATTGTGTGGTTTGTTCAGAATGAAAAAAAACAACAATTTGGATTAACGGTCTTTTAATGCCTTCTCTGGGATCAACACACAAAATGCCAAATTATAAACAGATTAGTTTGTTATAGTTCAACAACAGTCAACATGTAGCCTAAAGGCTATTTCGTCATCAACTTATTTCGCCTACACGAGCCTCTTATTCTGAAGTAGGTTTATACTTAAAAAAGTGGAGTCACTATCATACTCAGTTGATAAGCCCATTTTGGTTCGTTGCAGAGCTGAATCGTCCATGCAAAACCTTTGACATGTTGTGATAGCTTTAATAGGCTACATTTGCCTTAGCCTGTTCAATTTGTTATGCTAAATGGTCTAAGATAAAAATTTGTGGTAGGCCTATTGATCGTTTTACAAAATGCACTTGCCGACACTCCCTTACATTTTGCTGAGAGTCATCAATTATGCAGGGTAACGGCACGCACTGAGAGCGAAGATAGCAGCAACAATATGGCGACAACCGCAGTTTCTCCCGAATCTTTTCGACATCTGCAGTCCAGCAACGCCTTTTTTGGTTTTCAGTAACGCTTGTAAAGTAAGTAAATTATATTTCCTTCCAAAACGATTGCATGTTTAGACGAATATGTGAAATTTCAGCCTGTCAATACCTTTATGAAAATGTCGCAGAGCCGACCACTGTCCAAGCATCCTTTTTTGACTAAATACTCAGCTCGCCTGTGCCACAGCATGATATATGGAATATATTTGCCTTATACCTATTTTATTCTGACATCTGATTGATCTCTGCCGATACATTGATTAAGGAAGAAATAATTATGGTGTTTTTTTTTCTCATTTTAACCAGGTAGGCTATCAATCAGAACCTCACATTTATAATTACGAATTCATATTATATTTACACCTCATGAAATGTTTCTTCATTCAGCACGCAGTAGTTAATCTTCGAATAAAGAGGTCTCGCATCAACCAATATTTTTTTCGCAATGAATGGTTGTTTTTTGGCAGTACATTTGAAGGGCTACCCTCCTTATGTCTTTCACCGTTTCGTTTAAGGAACCTGTAAGATAATTAGATTATCATACAATTGTCTATCTTATGTGGTATGTGTACATGGAACACATATCCCCTTATTGATCTGGTGGTCTACATGCCTTCACGGGTGTGGTGCATAGAATGCGTAAAAACGCATACAGCCTTATGAAACACTAGTTTATTCATTAAAATGATATGCAGCACAAATGTATTCAGATTTCTAAGTGTGTTTGTTCAGAGTAAATGTTCGTGATGGACCAATTGCTTGGTGAAAAATCTACAGAAACCACCCACTGCAGCATTCGGAACATTTCCTTGTTTGTGGGCCGCGCTTTTGGGTAAACGTGTACATCATTGTCGCTTGATGCTTATTTGTATCTGTAGGCTATAAGTTGTACCTTAAAACTATTAATGTCTGATGAAGACAGCGTTGGTCAATCGGTGTTAAACCATATGGCAAATTGCAAATGTAAAGACACTGTCGATTGACCGTGTATTTCGCGCGTTCTGAATTCGGGATGTGTTCATGTCTGGACAGAATGTCATTGATCTTTAGAGTTGTGAACTGGAGTATCGATAATGAGGGTAAAATAAGGCCGTTATTGCCTGACCTACAAGGGATATGGCTGGTGTATCCACTGAGGTTTCATATGTTCCCAAAAGCGGTCTATCCTTGAAAGGACATCAGTCTATACAGCTAATGTCGCCAGCATGTAGCCTTCGTTAGGACTATCATTTGATAGGTTTTATAGCAAAGTCTACATAGTTGTGAAGAAAAAGCCGGTGTGTGTAAACGATTCATTTGATTTAATGTGATTTGGGCCCATTGACCGGTGGCCAGGTGTGAGCTAATGTAAAGAAGCATTGTCCTATCTACGATCCTCCAATAGCTACCGCACTTTTTTTCTACATGAATGTGGCAGTAAAGAGCTAAACGTGTAACGCTAGCCACGCTATCGAGACAAGTTTACCTTATGCGCATTGTTTCGAACGTGGTTCTGAAATGGACAGCGCCCCAGACATGAAGAAGAGATGTGAACGGAACGTATTGAGGCCTGCTTTTCATTTAACTAAGGTCAGAAGGCTGTTACATTACCAGTTGTCTGAGCTTTCATTACGGTGTTATGAGCCCTTAAATTGGTCCGATAATTCAATATTGCACTGAAATGTAATAGAAATCGTAAAACAACATTTAAATACTGTGGCCATTGGATGGAAATGAGGTTGTGTTGCGGTGTTTAGTATATTGGTTTGGACTAAACCTTCTGAATGGTCTGGATTTCTCTGCACTTTTACCTGGTTTGTGTGATGCAAGATGTCTTGTGAATGTAAGCATGTGATCTGCTGCTGTCTGTTGTTGTTTAAACTTCATTTGGCACACTGCTGACATGCCTGGCTTTGTTGATATTGTTTGCTATCTCGCTGGAATGATATAGAATGAAATGTGATTACCCTATTTAAAATGATTAGACATGCTTCATAATGTAGGGTTATTATGTGCCAGTTCTGCATTACAGTAGTTTCCCGAAGGTTCTATCATGAAAATACCATGGCGTGGGTTCTGTGGTGGGTTAAACAACTTATGTTAATGGAGTGTCTGACTTGCAAACCTGAATATTCTAGAAATACGTATTCTGAATTTCGGCACTGTCCTTTCATGTTTGGTATGCATAACAATTTTGATCCAGAAAAGGAGTGAAATTGCTGTTCAATTTGGCTGCTGAAAAAAAAAAAAAAAAAAAACATCATGCTCATCATAATGGTTTGTGGTAGCAGTAATCATGGTTTTTTTTCTATACTTTAGGTGAAAGCTCATTGTATGCACTCTCCATAAGTGCACAAGTTTCACAAATATGGTAATAGTAGCCTGACCATAGGACTTCCTCCTCAAACTGATTAGAATTATACCAGAGGCTGTGATGTGGAAAACCGACAAGGCTACCACTGAGGTTGAACTGTAAGAATGGATAACCTATTTTCTCAATGAATTTCGACATGATGGAGACACATGCAGCGACCGGTTATGTAAAATGATGGCAATGGAATGAGGAACGTACATGAACATTCCTCAGGTGCATCAGTGAGAGTCGATGGAGCATCTTCAACAGTCAACATTTGGCTTCTTAGCAAGTAATCAGTGGCTGGGTTGGCCTGCTGAGCTAGATTTGATGGTCTGTCGCTTGCTCCTTCACCGACCTCTTTCTCTTTTTGTCCTTGAATCCTTTTCTAAACCTGTCTATACCTATCTTATTCTATAATTGCAAATATTCTATAGCCAATCATGTTTTTTGTTGTAAATCTCTATACTACTGAGACTGCTTTGCATGACATGTCTTTTCTCCTGTGATGTGTATTTACTATACATATGTGTTACTGTACATATTCTTTATAATATTCTCAAGCAAATTCAATATATTTATTCATTCTGGTATTTCAGTGCTGGTTTTGTGTGTATTCTGTTTTTCTATATATTTTTGTACTTATTTTGTAAGTGTGTACACAGTGCTATGGGTGTTACCCGAATGCTTGAATTTCCTTCAGGATTAATACAGTGAATAGAATTGATATCACATCCAGGTAACCCTTAAAAGGTGGCTGGGCGAACAGGGTTGGACAGAAGCCATGAGTTTACCAGCTGTGCCTGCCTTTCAACAGGCAGGGCAGGACTTGTGTGATGTGTCCAGACAGCCCCTTCTTCCCCATGTAGCTCCGCCCCCTACGTAGAGTTGAGGCAATAATTAAAGGCCCAGAGTGGATCAGGACACAGCAGGTTTCTCCTGCTGTACTTGTCTTAATAGGTAAATGGATCTCCCACAGAGAACAGTGACTAAAATGCATTTGGTTTTTGCTTTCCATCTCAATATACCACGCCTGGGAATGTTATACAACGCTGAGCTGGCTATCGGAGATTGATAGAGCAAAAGGATATCTAGCTATGTGAGTAAAGTACAAATGAATAATTTGTACCAATGCAATATTCATGGCGCCATTCTTTTAGCGAGACCAAAGTTACCAAGTACAGCAAACCTGCGTGTCAACTGTCCCATTGTACGTGACAAGCAGAGAGGATGTGTTTTTGGCAGTTGTTTCATTGTGACTTCTCAATATAGCAGCTGGAGAGTTGAGGATTGGTATTTTTAGTTCACTCAAACGTGTTCTTATACCGCTTTGTTTTTGCGTCAAATGTGTTTCTCGTGAAGTCTGGCCTGCGCTGGCCACGTCTGGGACGCCTTGGCTGTGACAGATCCTGACAGATCCTGACAGATCTTCTGTTCTGAGGCTCCTCCCTACAGGAGACTGAGAGAGGGGCCAGATCACCTATTCTTTAGTTAGGTTGCTTTTGATATGGTTTAAGAATATCTTACCCTTAAGTTGTTCCATTTGTATTTGAATTCCTGTTTCCCTGCTATGGCTTTCAGTGTATCCTCAACCAAATTGCTTATCGACATTCAAAGCTTCTCAAATGACCCCTCAAAGTGACCTGTATCGAAAAACTCTGTTTGTTCTCCCTCGGTGACGTTTGTCTTTGTCCCCACAGTGCTGGCTACCGTGCATGGTACAAACCTAAAGACCAAGTAGCTGCAGGATGAAAACATGGCCGCGCCCCTTATCCCACCGCCAGGACCTGCCAGCTTTAAGAAGTTCACCTTGGAATCTCTGGACCACCTCGAGCTGCGAATCAACGAGGAGAAGAACAAGAAACCGCCCAAGCAGGACAGCAGCTACCGCGACGACGATGACGAGAACAAGCCCAAGCCCAACAGTGACCTGGAGGCTGGGCGGAGCCTGCCCTACATCTACGGGGACATCCCTAAGGGAATGGTGGCGGTACCAATGGAGGACTTGGACCCCTTCTACCTGACTACTCAGAAAGTGAGTGTCCACAATGTCTCCCTAACCCCCATCGCTTTTTCGAGGCCTGTACTTCAGATGACCTCCAGCCCTCACTGTCTCTTAATACATTGAAGCTTTTAGACAAAGTGGTGTTGGATGTGAATTGGCATTGTACTAGAACTGAGCTCATACCTTCCAGGTATTTTGTAAAGTGACTGCAATTTGAGAAAGATTGCATCTAAATGACTCGGCAAAGTCATTATTCAGTTAAACATGGCTTGGTGGTTTTGAAAGTTAAGCATAGTGTTATATTGGCATACTTGTGACAACCTTATGATACCATAAACGATTTCTCCTTGAAATATCATGAGGCGAGTCATTGTGCGTTGAGGTCAGTCCAGTTGGCCCACAAAAAAGCCCAGAATTTGTGTGTACAGTGATAAAAAAAAATATCGACAGCTCAGTCATCATTCTGCTCTCTGTCTGCCTCAATCCTGATTAGGTTACAAAATGCAGTGTTGGTTCGCCTCCAAGGCCAGGATTGTGCTTGAATTGTGGAGAGGGACGGGTCCCTTCTATCGGCTTGCAGGGCTTTAGGGAAAAGGTCAACAGCAGACACACTCTTGTTCCAGATGACAGACTTTTCTAATTGTCTCAAAAATTAATCCTGCAGAAAAAAAAGGCAGCTGCCGTAAATGGCACCCGGCGTATTAAAGGAGACGTGTGTTTGTTTCACTGTGGGCTTGTTTTGTGTGAATGTTCTGGAATGCACGTTGTGACGCCACTTGTCAATAGGAGTGACCTTGACGAGGAGTTCAGCCGTTTGCATCAGGGTTCAGCTGCGAGCCAAAGACACAACCTCAAAATCTTATATCAGAGATGTAACCTAGCTGTTGAAACACATCCACTTTTTTCAGGCAGGGAAGTCTATTTAAGTAATCCCTCAAGAAGACTACAGTATGCATCATAAACAAGATGAGACATTCCGTTCAGAACAAGATAGACATGGGAGATATCTGAGTCACACTCATTGGAAATAAATGGCATTAAAGCTAACTAAGTGAAGCTAAGTTCACATTTCTGTATTCCACAACATGACAAAATACATATATTATAATATAGTATAAACCTTTTAAAACTAACATGCAAGGTACCTCCTCCACCCTCTCAAGATGGCTTCCCTTTGTTCACCATGATGACAGAGAACTTCACTAGGCAAGGTCAAACATAATACTTGGACATATTGTGGACAATGACAGGATTGTTTGCTTTTCTGTCTTTTTATTCTCTGTGTGTTTATGTGAGTGTGTGTGTGTGTGCAGCCTCTTACCTTCTCTCTCTCTCTAAGTACTGCATGCTGGTGGTTATGTAACAAACCAGTTCAGTGCACAGGAAGGAAAATGAGATTCTCCTGATGCAAAGTGAAAACAGGGCTGGGATAGGGTAGGACAGTCTCCCCCTTACTCACTTCTGCATATTTAATTGTATCACTACTTCTTCCATATTCCTCTCTCTCTCTCTCTCTCTCTCTCTCTCTCTCTCTCTCTCTCTCTCTCTCTCTCTCTCTCTCTCTCTCTCTCTCTCTCTCTCTCTCTCTCTCTCTCTCTCTCTCTCTCTCTCTCTCTCTCTCTCTCCCTCTCCCTCTCTCTCTCTCTCTGTCTCTCTCTCTCTCTCTCTCTCTCTCCCTGTCCCTGTCGCTGTCCCTGTCTCTCTCTCTCTTTCTCTCCCCGTCTCGCTAACACCACCTTGTATCAACACACCCTCACACCTTCCAGTGTCAGGGAAACCTGGGCAATGTGTTCATCCCTATGCCAAATGGGCGGGACCTCAAGGCTCTGATTCCTGTCCATCTCTAGTCATTATGAGGCGGTTACTGCTGGAGGGGTGGAGGTGGTGGGGGACGGAAGGGAGACCCAAATGAAGCCCTCTCAAGCTTGTAGCTGCAGCTCAGACACGGCAGGCCGTGCTTGTGTCTGCACATGGCGGGGGAGGGAGGTGGGCGGCTCGGCGTCCTGTGAAATGGGCAGGAGGCCATTTGCTCATTGGTCTGTTCCCCTGACAGGCGGCAGGGTCATAAATCCTCAGCGGTGGCTCTCTTTTGAAAAAGCTCCAAGGCTGAGACAGAGGGGCCGCCCTGGGGGCAGATGACGCCATAGCGCCCCTCCCACCTCCACCACCCACCCCTCCCACCTCCACCACCCACCCCTCCCACCTCCACCACCCACCCCTCCAACCTCCACCACCCACCCCTCCCTCCCACCTCCACCACCCACCCCTCCCACCTCCACCACCCACCCCTCCCACCTCCACCACCCACCCCTCCCTCCCACCTCCACCACCCACCCACCCCTCCCACCTCCACCACCCACCCCTCTCACCTCCACCACCCACCCACCCCTCCCTCCCACCTCCACCACCCACCCCTCCCACCTCCACCCACCCACCCCTCTCACCTCCACCACCCACCCCTCCCACCTCCACCACCCACCCCTCCCACCTCCACCACCCACCCCTCTCACCTCCACCACCCACACTAGGGCCTCCCTTGGGCCAGCCAGTCAGGCTGTGCTCATCTAGCAATAAGGGCCAGGTCAAGGAAGGCTGGGCTGGGCTGGTAGGAAAGGGCTGGGTGGGGGACACTTGACAATAGCCGGTGTCTTTGCGAGGCAGGGAGGAGAGGGGGAGAGATTAGGTGAGGACAGGGGCGAAATGGAAGACGTGTGCAAGGATGCGTGAGCAGCCTCACTCTGCTCTCCCCGATGCAGCCCAGCTCACGCTACTGGCTGTGAGGAGGAATCTTCAAGGTACTCTCATGAGCAGCCTAGGAAACACTGCACGGGCATGCGGGGCCCCGCCTCAAACCTGATCGCGTGAACCCCTCGATCGGTTTCAAAATGTCCAAGAAGCACACTTTCACTTCACCTTCACACTGTCATGTTTTTGATTTTTACATTTACATTTACATTTGAGTTGACTTACATTAAGTACCATACCATACCATACCTTTTTAAAAGAGACATTGAGTAATCATTTTGTGGCTTCCAAAAACATGAACGAGAATGTTCTGTCAGTGGGCCAGGGCTGAGAAGGAGTTCCTAATGTATACAGCAGGAATTGTGGCCTGAAATGGTAGGATTTAGGAGGCACGGATGAAAACAAAGACAGCAGGACTGGCTGGTCAGCGCATGGGGGTGGATGGCCGCGGCGAGATGCGAGGATGCAGGCAGTGAAGTTGAAAGCAAAGGCTGCTGCTGGCTGCTCAACCCTGCCTGGTGACTTGAGATTCCCTCCGTATTTCAGCTGCTTCCTCTGCTGTCTCCCACCCATCCCCCTCCCCCTCCTCCTCCTCACTGTCTCTCCCTCCCTCTCCTCCTCCTCCTCTCTCCCTCCGCCCTGCTTGTCTCCAGTCTTCTGGTGCTGCAGTCGCTCCTCGTCCTCCCGCCCGTTTGTCTGTCTGTCTGTCTGCCTGCCTGCCTCTCTACTCTGGATTATGAAATTTTCAGTAGCTTTGCAGCAGTTTAGTCATGCGTTACAGGAAGACCACTGCATGCATCGCAGGCGCGCACGCGTCCGTCTGTGCGTGTGTCAGGAGAAGACACCGTGTATGTGTGTGTGTGTGTGTGTTGTGAGTGTGCATGCATCGGAGGACTCGGCTGTTGTCACTCGGTCCTGTGTGCGCGCGTGCGGATCATCCATATGCACACAGCATGTGGCTGTGTGTGCATGGCAGCTCCGCTCTACTGAAATGTCATGCTGGCATTCTTGGCCCCTCTAAATGGCAATTGGGGCATGTCCAACTGTCTCACACTGAGGCTGATCCTATAGCCTGGCTATACTGATGGCAGGGAATGCTCAGTGTCTGATAGAATGGCTATTCACAGACCCACTGGTCTGACCCACACTGTGCCACAGCTCGTTCAAATGAAGCACGCGTTATCTAATCAGTGCTCAGCCTAATTCAACTCTCGCCATTACTGTACTCGGCGACATTTGTCAAATGAAATCAGGTCAGGTGACCGAAAAGCAAGCGCACAAAATGACTAGTCAATTCCTTTGGGATTGCTGGCTTTCCTGAGATGAGATTGCCCTAGCTTTAGATGTGTGTTGTCAGGTGTTATTTCCATTCAGCTAATGAGACACCCTCCTATCATGATGTGCTATGGAAACCGTACAGGAAGTTTTACGCAAACAGCCCTGCATGCAAGAGCATGTCGGAGGATGAGCAAGATGTGTTCCTGCCTGGCAGTACATACGGTGCCTTTCCTGTTCCATGAAGCACTCGACGAGCAGCCCCGTTTGAGGGTCTCCCCCTGGGGGCCAGGGCACTCTCACCACTCCCCTCCCCTCCTCGCTCCTCTCTCCCTCCTCTCCCCTCCCCTCCTCGCTCCTCTCTCTCTCTTCCTCCTCACTCTGTCTCTCTCCCTCCTCTCCCCTCCCCTCCTCGCTCATCTCTCTCCCTCCTCTCCCCTCCCCTCCTCGCTCCTCTCTCTCCCTCCCTCCCCTCCCCTCCTCGCTCCTCTCTCTCCCCTCCCCCCTCTCCCCTCCCCTCATCGCACCTCTCTCTCTCTTCCTCCTCTCTCTGTCTCTCTCTAGGTCTTTCTAGGTCTCTCCTCACTCGCTCTCTCTTTCTCTCTCCAGCCATCCCTCTCTCTTTCTCTCTGTAGCTGTCACTCGCTCTAGCTTTCTCTCTCATCTCAATCTCTATGTCTGTCTCTCCTCACCACTGTTTCCCTTTCTCTCTCCTGCTCTCTCCCCCTCTATCTCCTCGCCACTCCCCTCCTCTCCCTCTGTCATCTCTTTCTCTCCGTCCTCTCTCTCTCCTCGATTGTCAACCATCTCCGGGTCTGAAGCACTGTGGACTGGTGGCTCTGCAGGGCTTAATGCAAGGAGGGCTGCCTTGTTAAAAGCACAAGGGTACATATCACTTTTGAAAATGCACACACAGAGTCTCATTAAAGTTTCATGCAAATCCCCATGTTTTATTGAAACAATTATGAGGCTATCCGCTGAAAGGTCTTGCCAGTCTCTCTCGGTCTCATTTTAACTTCCATCAAAACCACCACAGCCATGTTTGATGCAGGTGAACATAAGCACAGGATGTTTCAGCACTGCATTTCCTGTCATTGAGCAAAGAGCATTGTGATTGGTGGAGGTTGAGTAGCGTTCATGCTATCCACCTCCATTTTCAGAATGTTACATAGATTTGCTTCAGAGTGCAGAAATTGAAATGATTTACTCCACATGTTTAGATTTTTTGAAGGCTAATTTGAAATGTCCATGCCGTTAGCCTGTGTCCCCCAGCCAGTGGCTGCTGTACATGTATTGACAAAATGTCACTTGTCATTTTGTGCTTGTGTTTAACTTCTTTCTCTTTCTCTCTTTTCCCCCTTCTTTCTCCACAGACATTTATAGTGCTAAATAGAGGGAAGACAATCTTCCGCTTTAGTGCCAATCCTGCCTTGTACTTCATCAGCCCTTTTAATATATTTAGGCGAATAGCTATAAAAATTTTGATACATTCATATCCTTTTCGATTGTGTCTGTCGAGACCAGTGTTTCCTGTGTTGTGTCATGTGACAACCCTTCCTCTGTCCCTGCTGCTGTTGGTGTTTTTGACTTTCTGCCTGAGTGGACAATACATTCTGTTACGGTCCAGGGCCGGGGTCTGAAAACTGCACGCATCAGCTGCACGGTTGGGAAAACTCACGTACTACTACGCATTATACAGCACCGCATGCCATTCATATGGAACAACATGTAGGTACTGTAATCAGCAATATCTAATGTGTATATGATGTACAATATCTGATATATAGCCTCCAGTGAGGTGCCCATACTATTCCTTGGAAATCCCTACCACAGTACATGTCGGTCTGAATACTTTGAGGTTATTACCTCCAAACTCTACAAGACAATTCAAAATGAGCTGGATTAGAAGAGCGCCTCTCTCAGGAGAGCAGACTGCCGTAGCGGGCACAGGGAGAACAGATTGATATCTCCTGCTGTGTTGAGGGGGGTGGCCCACTGGGATCTGTGATAGGGGATGACGCTGCTTTGACTGCTATGAGGGAAGTCTTTTCCCCAATAATAGGTCATCTGATGTTTCGTCATTGATTAAAGGGGACACAGAGAATCAATTCTGAAATGGAGACTGGCTTTTAACAGGCTCCAGCCATGCCACAGTCTGACATGTCTGACCTACAATCCACTGACCACAAGGAGATAATAACAATAATAATACTTCAGAGTGAGGAATTACCTTCATAGGGTGATACTAATCTGAGAGAGTGGGGGTTAGTCCCACCTGGGATTGGGATTATGTCATCAGGCCCCCCATCAGGCCCCCAGAAACACCAGGCCCCCAGCAACACCAGGCCCCCAGCAACAACAGGCCCCTAGCAACACCAGGCCCCCAGCAACACCAGGCCCCTAGCAACACCCGGCCCCCAGCAACACCAGGCCCCCAGCAACACCAGGCCCCCAGTAACACCAGGACCCCAACAACACCAGGCCCCTAGCAACACCAGGACCCCAGCAACACCAGGACCCCAGCAACACCAGGCCCCCAGCAACACCAGGACCCTAGCAACACCAGCCCACCAGCAACGGCTTTGTGAGGGAGCCATTATGACCAGTAGACAAGCTAAACAAACTGTAAAACCTTCCCTGTACTGTAAGTGCAGAATGCAGTTTTCAGACTCTTCCCACCAAAGAGCTATATGGTTGATTTCATATAAAAAGTCCATAGTCGAGGTTGCTCCTGTAATAGTTGATTATTTTCTACATACTAAACTGGAGTGTGCTCTCTTGTTAGTGTGTGTGTGTGTGTGTGAACTGTCCTTTTTGTTTCGTCCTATGATCCTTTTCCTTACTTGCCACATTCTCCTTAACTCACTTCCCTACTCTTTTCAGCATGATCATTATGTGTACTATTTTGACCAACTGTATATTCATGACTTTTAGTGATCCTCCTGAGTGGTCCAAACAAGTAGAGTAAGTATACACTTCCAGCTCTGTCCTGCTGTAGGATCACTGCATGTCCAAACAGTCTCTTAGGATCACACTTTCCAAAGCATCCAGCATCACAGCTGACACCCACTACAGACCATATTGTTCTTCGAATGACGTTGATCAAATCTGGCGACAATGACTTGACAATATTTACAACTCACCGTTCTTGTCTTTTAGGTACACCTTCACAGGAATTTATACGTTTGAATCTCTTGTAAAAATCGTGGCTCGAGGATTCTGTATAGACGGGTTTACATTCCTAAGGGACCCATGGAACTGGCTGGATTTCATGGTGATTTCTATGGCGTAAGTATCACTACCTTCTCTCCAAACGTTTAGGAACCATTTAACTGTTTAATCTTTGGTTTAAGTTGACTAGTTGACATAATGTAAATAAGATGGTGGCTGTTAATGTTTGATTGCTTCGGTCTCATTGTCTCTCAATCTGTTTCTCCACCTCTTTGGGATCCAAGACTTCCCTTGGCCTCCTCACTGTCTTTTTTCTATTGAAGGGTTCCAGATTGGTCAACGGTTTTTCTCTCTCTCTCTCGCTCTCTCTCTCGGTCTCTCTCTCTGTCTCTCTGTCTCTCTGTCTCTCTCGGTCTCTCTCTCTCGGTCTCTCTCTCTCTCTCTCTCTCTCTGCGTTTCTTTGACCTTTATCTCTCTCCCTCGCTCCAATAAAAATTTAAGATTAAGGTTATTCCGTGCCTTAAAACTTTTGTATTCATTGTAGGTCTTATGGTTTAATAAGAAGGACTGCCTTTATGGAAGAGATCCTAACATTTCATATAGTGTATCACTGCATTAAGAAATTATATATCTATTTAATTTTGTCAGCACAGCACTCTCAATTGGGCTTTGTTTACAAGAAGGGTTCAATACAAAGCAAATGTTTCATGCAAGTTGTTTCGACTGTAAATAACGAGAGTCCATAACTTTTGGTTTGATCCTGCAGGTATATAACAGAGTTTGTAAACCTAGGCAATGTCTCAGCTCTGCGCACGTTCAGAGTGTTGAGGGCATTGAAAACTATTTCTGTAATTCCAGGTAAGACAGGATGGGTTGATGGGGGCGGGGGGTCGATGTTAGGTGTGTGTGTTTTTCTTTCCTTTCCTCCTCCCCCTCCTCCTCCCCCTCCTCAGTGGACCAGCTCTGTGACGTCTCCTCCTGGTCGGTGGTGATGGTGTTGTGATCTTGCGTGTGTGGTTTTGTCATTTGGTGTCTGTTTGTGTGTGATCCTTCCCCTATTTCAGATATATAACAGAGTTTGTGGACCTGGGCAATGTATCTGCGCTGAGAACATTCAGAGTTCTCCGAGCATTGAAAACTATCTCTGTCATTCCAGGTGAGACTCAGTTTAAACACTAAGGCTGATCCTCTCACCTTTTTTTTCTACTCACTACTCTTATGATTTCTAAGCAACGGCAAAAAAAAGAGAATTGGAGATAACCATTTATTTTTTATTTTTTTCCCTCCAAAATTATCAAAAATGGTACTAATACATTTTTGATAGGCTTTGCAGTCTACTCCAGGGCCCTCTCTAAAGTGTCTGCACTCTTCTGCCCCAGTAGAACACTCTTGGTGGAGGGGGCTAGCTTCACAGGCAGCTGAAACACTATTAACCCCTCCCTGCAGTAGGATTAGCGTTTGCAACAGGCGAAAGAAAAATAAACTTTTGAAGCTTGGTAAAGCATTACTCTCCTGGACAGACAATAAGTGGAAAGAACATGGAAATCTTCTTTTGTCGATTGTATTTTAAGACTAGCTTAAAAAAAAAAGCTTTAACTTTTCCTCTGTGTTTTTTTAGTCTGTGGTCTTACCTTGACAAGAGTAGTCCATCCACAGAAATGAACTACGCCTCAATACTTTGGCAGGGTTTATGAAAGATAAGGATGATTATTTGTTTTGGACATTTAGAACCAGGGATTGAATTGGGAAAAAGGAGATCAATTGAATACCTCACATTTCTATCCCAACCCACATCTCACAGTGAAGGGATGAAATGTGTCTATTTTGGGAAAATAAATAGGTTTCGATGAAATGACAGCTCTCTAAGTGAGATCCCACTTCATCTAGACATTATTTATGTATGAAGACTGCCAAGCCTAGTTTGTGGACATATCTTACGCTGCATGATGCTTCTGAGTCACTTGCTTTACAATATTAGCCTACTAAGAGCTTGGCTGAAAAAAATGGCATTGGAAGTTTAATTTGCCCATTTTTTTTATCTAATTACAATGGATTCTTTTTTTTTTCCTCTTCAAAAACGACTTGAGTTATATTGAACAGAAAGTGAGCCGCCAGTCCTGAGATGAGGGATGTGAGATGGGAGGAGTGAAGGGCCTATAAGCCTGTTGAGCAACACTGACTCAGAGTCAGCACACCTGTCTCATGATAGAGGACGGCCTGCTGTTCAGGCATAAAAGCAAGGGGAGGAAACATTGACCAACCGTTTGAAAGGGAACCTGTCCACAACTGTTGAGCTGTTGAACACTCTCCTGTGGTGAGAGCAGACCTTTGGCTGTGACAGGTTTCGTCCAGTTCATTGATTTCCTATCGGCCCCAGTCTCTACTTTGATGTATCAGTAATAATGTTTATCCTGACTTGCCCAGTAGTCCTGAAATGATACTCAGACTTATTTTACTGTATGTTTTTCTAGCATCTCATAGATAGTCTCATCATAGAGTCTGGATTTGGCTGATCCTGATTTAGTGAGGTCTGGAACATGGATCGGACTCTATGATACAGTTTAACACAGACACTGTGTAAAGCCATTAGAGAGGGTACTATTTGTGCAAGCAGAGTGTCAGGTGTTTTCTTATTGGGCTAAGAGAGACCAATCGTACCGGTAGAGACCAATCCGGCAGGCTCAGGTGGAACGGACTTCCTGGTTTGTTCCTTGAGCTCTTCTGTGTTCAGTGGACCCCGTTGCCACACAATGAGTGCTGCCAGAGGATGTCTCTGTCCCCAAGGTAAAAGGATTTTGTCTTCAGTTAAGAAATGGGCAAAACTACACGTTTGGGGGTTAAGGGGGGCAGTCAGTACTTTAACGACACAATGTACGTGACAGTTCAAGAAAGTGCCCCCCCCCCCACAGTTGGCGCTGGCATTGAACTGGATCTGTTCAGCCTTGGAGTTTAAATGCCCTGCATGCGGTTTCTCCCCCTCCCCTCCCCCTGCCTGTGCCTCTCTTCCTCTCTCATGCCCCCCCCCCCCCCCCCCTCCTCGTTGTGACGCTGTGCTTTCTATCTATCTTTCTTTGTTTCCTCTAACTGTTCTACAGAGTCCTCCCCGTCTTCCCGGTCTATTCATCTGTCACTGGCAGAGCCGTTCAGATTCATCAAGCTCTAGCATATTTCCATTAATGCTGTAATTTGGCCATATCCTCATTATACCTTAATGAGACTATACTGCCAGTGTCTGGATAGGTTGGACAGGATGGGAACGGCTCTTGAATATTTTTCTGTTGATTTTGTATCTAGATTTTATTTTTTGTTCTGTTGTACGTTATGTTTTGCTGTTCAGTTTTGAAAAAATATGAACATGCAAGTGCAATTTAGATTGAAATTCGTGCTTTTATGGTCACAACGAATGTTACTTAACTCTCCAATAAACTGCATAGATTCCAGTTAGATTATAAATATAATCTGTGAAAATAAAATGAATGTTTTGCCAATTTCAGACAACTAGATAAAATGTATCTCGATGCTATATGATAGTGAGATATATGACTGCGTCAGGACCCTTAACAATCCTTTTGACAGCTCCAGCATCGACACCGTCTGCAACACATCCATGGTTTGTGTATGTGTGTGCGCGTGTGTGTTCCCGTGTGTTTGCGTGTGTGCCTCGCTGTTCTTGTCCAGGCCTGAAGACCATCGTGGGAGCCCTGATCCAGTCAGTGAAGAAGCTCTCCGATGTGATGATCCTCACCGTCTTCTGCCTCAGTGTGTTCGCCCTCATTGGCCTCCAGCTTTTCATGGGCAACCTGCGCCACAAGTGTGTGATCTGGCCAATCAATGCCACCGAGAACTACCTGGCCAATGGCAGCAAGGGCTTCGACTGGACCGAGTACATCAATAACGACAGTGAGTGGTCAGCCTGGCCGGACACGCGTACACAGCCACCTGCTACCCCCCTCACCTGTTGACACTGCCCTGGACGGGCATGTGATTCATCCCAGGAACAGTATATCCAGTTTGGGTGAATTGAATGGACAATGCATCGGCAAACTTGACAGTTCGAGATCAAGCCAGAGCAAACAGTCACCACAGATCTGGGGAGCTGTTATCACAGAGACATTTTAAAACTTGTTTATGACTCATTGACGTCAATGCATGATTCTATATATATATAAATATATCTATTTTTTCCCCTCAATAGCAAATTTCTACTTCCTGCCTGGTCAGCTGGATGCTCTGCTGTGTGGTAACAGCTCTGACTCTGGGTGAGTTTGTCCCTGCTGCAGCGGTCTGGCCCAGACCCTGTCAGCCCTCCTTTGTCAGCTCAAACTCCCACAGCCGGGTTTGTTATTGGTCTTCACGCTTTGTGACCCCCTTCTATATCTCTCCCATCCTGTCCTGCCCCCCCCCCCCCCCCCTTCCCTCTCTCCAGCCGCTGCCCAGAGGGCTACACTTGCATGAAAGCTGGGAGGAATCCAAACTACGGCTACACCAGCTTCGACAGTTTCGGCTGGGCTTTCCTGGCTCTCTTCCGGCTCATGACACAGGACTTCTGGGAGAACCTCTACATGCTGGTGAGACTGTCTGGACCGCCACCTGTGTACCAACCCAGCCCTAAACCTAACAACCAGCCCAACCCTAACAACCAGCCCAACCCTAACAACCACCCCAAAACCCTAACAACCAGTCCAACCCTAACAACCAGCCCAACCCTAACAACCAGCCCAACCCTAACAACCAGCCCGACCCTAACAACCAGCCCAAACCTAACAACCAGCCCAACCCTAACAACCAGTCCAACCCTAACAACCAGCCCAACCCTAACAACCAGTCCAACCCCAACAACCAGCCCCAAACCCTAACAACCAGTCCAACCCCAACAACCAGCCCCAAACCCTAACAACCAGTCCAACCCTAACAACCAGCCCAAAACTCTTACAACCAGTCCAACCCTAACAACCAGTCCAACCCTAACAACCAGTCCAACCCTAACAACCACCCCAAAACCCTAACAACCAGTCCAACCCTGACAACGAGCCCAACCCTAACAACCAGCCCGACCCTAACAACCAGTCCAACCCTTTTTTTGGCCCACACAGAAGATTGCCAGTTCAGTCGTTAAAGACTTCAAGAGATCAAGATAACAGGATATTTCAGAGCTCCCCTCCTCCTCATTGGGCTGCTAGGGCCAGAGGGCGGGGTGAGCAGTAGTGAGGAGCGCTCCATCTACACTCCATCTACCTCAGACAGAGGGACTCCCCCCTGCAGATGAGACAAGACCAGGCTTCCTGTCAGCAGATTAACGACCCCTCCCACCTCCGCCACCAGTCACCGCGCCCTCTCCAAGGCTCATTTCTATCCACAGGCAGGCTGACGTGCCGCAGCCCAGCAGACAGAAAGGCCTTTGTAATGTTCGAAACACTTAGGCCTTCCTGCCCTCCTCCACACACACACACGAACGGGGAGGAAGTATTAAATATTTACCTGAGCATTGCACTATGGGTAATCAGGGAGACAGGACTCTCAGATGGGAGTTTCAGAGGCATTACTAGCAAATATTTTTTGGCTCACTTTAGATCATATTCCAAAGAAATTCTTTAAATATTGCATGCAAAGTCTTTTTCATGGGCAATTTGCAAGTTGATTCTAATAACATGCTTGTTTGTCTTTGGTCAGTAGATTTGTAAATGTGTGTTCAAGCGCCCAATATGTGTTTGTTTTTGACACCCATTAGCTAGCCATCCTGAGTCAGATGACTGTAGATGTGGCGTTACAGTTTCATTCAAATCCTTATTGATGTAGAAAAGAGTGCATGTGTACACTTTCTCCTCATTCACATGCCTTGAAGATTCACCCAGGGTATATTTGCGACGGCAACTCCTGTTTGGTGTTTGTCATAGGTTGGGGGTCAAGGAAACAATGGTTTGGACTGTCAGTCTCCCCCCCCCCTCACACACCACCATCTCTTTGCTGGATATGCCGCAGTGTGTTGTGTGCGTTGTGTATGCTGTGTGATACTCTTCCCCAGCGCTGCATGTAAACTGCATCCATAATTGATGTCTGGAGGAATTGCCACTGCCATATCCCAGGAAGTCTTTCCCTGCTTTTCTCTCTGCTCCCCACAGACAACCACCCCCTGCGGGGGGGTGGGGGGGGTGCAGGGGGAGTCGATCAGAGGTCTTCATTTGAACGTTTGGCTGGTTGTTGCTGACTCTTTGCGAAGGCCGACTGAGGGAGAGTGAAAGTAAAACGTGTTACAGGATAAAACTCTGTAATATTGTTAAAACGCCAGGTTTTGGAAATGGATGTACCATTACCATATGATGGAGATGTTCCTTTTGATAGAAGATTTCCTCAAAATGAAAATCTCATCATATGGTAATGGTACGTCCGTTTTCAGACACACACTCTCTCCATGAGAGGATTGGAAAGTCCCCACCCATTGTAAATAGATGCCTGGCTGGTGTGTTTGTGTGAGTACACCTACTGAAAGTAGGTCAAATTGCAGATCTGAAGTCTTCATTTGATGAAGGAGGCAAAGTTGGGTCCATGCTGAGCACCTGAGGAAATACAGGGAGATATTTATGGTGCACAGCGAGAATAGTTTGTCAAACCAGAATGACACATTTAGATATGCCGTAGATATGGAATATTCCGTTTGTTGTTTTGCTAATACAGGCCAAATCCAATCTAGATGTCCTCCATTTTAAGTACAAGGGCTTTGCAATGTACAAGTACTATACCATGTAGATCTACAATAATGCGGTGGTTTAGGTTGTTTAGGGAATCTAGGATAGCCATTCATACAAGTCCCTCCATGCTTTTAATCTCTCTCTCTCTCTCTCTCTCTCTCTCTCTCTCTCTCTCTCTCTCTCTCTCTCTCTCTCTCTCTCTCTCTCTCTCTCTCTCTCTCTCTGTGTCTCTGTCTCTCTCTCTCTCTGTGTCTCTGTCTCTCTCTCTCTCTCTCTCTCTCTCTCTCTCTCTCTCTCTCTCTGTGTCTCTCTCTGTCTCTCTCTCTCTCTCTCTCTCTCTCTCTCTCTCTCTCTCTCTCTCTCTCTCTGTGTCTCTGTCTCTCTCTCTCTGTGTCTCTGTCTCTCTCTCTGTCTCTCTCTGTCTCTCTCTGTCTCTCTCTGTCTCTCTCTGTCTCTCTCTCTCTCTCTCTCTCTCTCTCTCTCTCTCTCTCTCTCTCTCTCTCTCTCTCTCTCTCTCTCTATCTCGCTCTCCCTCCACATTCCAGACGTTGAGGGCAGCAGGGAAGACGTACATGATCTTCTTTGTGCTGGTTATCTTCGTGGGCTCCTTCTACCTGGTCAACCTGATCCTGGCTGTGGTGGCCATGGCGTACGAGGAGCAGAACCAGGCCACCATGGAGGAGGCTGAGCAGAAGGAGGCCGAGTTCAAAGCCATGCTGGAGCAGCTGAAGAGACAGCAGGAGGATGCCCAGGTCAGTGTGTGTGTGTGTGTGTGTGTGTAGGGGGTGGATGGGGGGAAGGGTTGTAGTCCATTCATCTCTTCACACAGTTTTTTCTTTCTTTCACCGCGTGCGGGTAAGTTCATTCGATAGTGTTGTAAATGATGAACTAGATGTAAATGATGTTAGATGTAAATGATGTTCTGTGTACTTATATGTTATGTTATGCCGGCTGCTTGCGTTGTCTTAAGAATGTCACTGCCCAGTGTGACCTTGTGTTGTTCTGTGTACCTGACAGATAAAAGACTTGAACTTGAACTATTGTGTGTGTGGAGCAGGGGCTCGATCCCTGTGGAAGGTGAGTCGGGTCGGCGAGTCATCCGTCCTGACCTGTTCTCCCCTTCCTCCTCTGGGTGTCTTGTGGATACTGCAGGCCAACAACATGGCCACCTCGGCGGGCACCGTGTCAGAGGACGGGGTGGTGGACGACGGCGATGGCCACGTGTCCTGCAGCTCCTCTGAGATGTCCAAGCTTAGCTCCAAGAGTGCCAAGGAGCGGCGCAACCGCAAGAAGAAGTGGCGCCAGAAGGAGCAGTCGCGCGGCGAGGAGAAGGGCGACAGCGAGAAGTTCGTCAAGTCCGAGTCGGACGACGGCAGCAAGAGAAGCCGCTTCCATTTCCCCGACAACCGCTTAGGCCGCAAGTCTTCCATTATCAACCAGGTGAGGACCAGCGGGTCACATGGTCACCCTGGGCGAAGTCTAAACCACAGATACAAATTATTTTTGTGGAAAACATGAAACTAAATACTATAAAACATTCTCTCAATGGCAATTTGAACTTCGTTTTCCTGTGTTCTACAAACTATATTCCATCTGGTTGTTGAACACAGATCAAACTGATTAAATACCCCAGACGTAGATAAACTGTATAATTGCAGTATTTGGAGGAAACAAAAAAACTCAGATGTTTGGGCCTTTAGCGTTCAACTCGGTCAAACCCGTCTTGGAGCTCAGAAGCATTACCTTGGAGCCGGGAGGTGGCGATGGGGCCGCGTTTGTCGTGGCTAAAGATACAGCAGCGCGCATCCGTGGCCTGAATTATTAAGTGTGCAGACATGAATGTTTCAGTGTGAGCAGCCAACCAGCTGCGTTTAGCCCTTTTCCCTTTTTCGCCGCGTATTTTCGTAACCGTCCAAAACAGAACCTAGGAACTTATCCCCTCCAGGTCTGGGCGGGAGTGTGTGTGTGAGGGGGGAGGGGGGGGGGGGGAATTAATAGTTGGAGAGAATTTTCTGACAACAAATAAGACTTACACCATTGCAAGTAATCAAAAACTCCTGATATTTATGCTCCCATGCAGAACAAAGGGACTTGTTTTTGTCACTGATAATGGCCATTGTGGTATCATGTCGCTGTAAACAGTGTTGTGCTGATTCCATGGGTCTCTTCCACAACCACTGTAAGCACTGCCAGGCCAGTGACCTAAAATAAATCCGCTCAGCAGATTTAGGAGACACGACTGTAGGAGAAAAAATCTATACAAGGATTTGTCCAGGTGGGTTGTGTTCTGGACGGATTGTTTCCTCTGGTGTGTGTAGAGCTCAGCTGTGTGACCTTGCTGGTCCGGGATATGACTGACCCAATTATGCATTTTTCCTCCCTGTGTTTATTAAGTCACATGATTACTTCCCATCAGGATCCTTTCTCCCTTAGGAATACAGGGATATATGGCCCCCCGCCCCTCGAGAAATATCCCAGATGTTGCCTTTCACATTGACCTCCAGGGTCTGGAGACGAGAGAGGAGGACGACGACGACAGGGCAATCAATGCCTGCGTTTTACACAACCTGGCTTGCGATATCCATCTTACTCACCTTCCCCTGTCACCCCCCCCCCCCCCCTCCCGCCCCCCCCCCCGCCCCCGCCCCCCAACCACAGTCTCTCCTCAGCATCCCCGGGTCGCCCTTCCTGTCGCGGCACAACAGCAAGAGCAGCATCTTCAGCTTCAAGGGCCGCTCCAAGGACGTGGGCTCGGAGAACGAGTTCGCCGACGACGAGCACAGCACGGTGGAGGAGTGCGAGGAGAGGCGCGGCTCGCTGTTCAGCCCGTACCGCCGCAGCAGCTACACGGGCTACCACCACGGCAAGAGGAACAGCACGGTTGACTGCAACGGCGTGGTGTCGCTCATCGGGCCCGGGCCTGGCGGACGCCTTCTGCCTGAGGTGAAAATAGATAAGGCAGCTACTGACGACAGTGTAAGGAAGTCAATAAGTAGACCACGCCCCCCCCCCCCCCCCACCACCACCACCTACCTACCGTCTAGGCATGGCCCCCTGCTCCCTCTTCCAGTCTCTCAGTTTTCCCCCACTTTCCGTCTCTGCAAGTCCGTATCTATCTTTGCTGAGCATCGCCCCCCCCCCCCCCCCCCTCCCCCAGAGTGTATGCCGCCCTCCGACACCAGTCAGGGAATTTATCCAACAGTTTCACATTCAACTCCAACTCCTCCTTCAACATTCTTTTGTCTGGGTCCTTCAGTCATATAACTGGCACTCTGTCCTTCGTGTTGTTAGAGTCATCCATCATCCATTCACTTAAAAAAACGTCCTTCGTTCCAGGATTTTTAATACATCACTTTGATAACGTATTCAGCTGGCAGACAGTTTGTTTGTTTTCATCGGAAAATAACTGGACTCCTGTAGACAGAAGTCTGGATAGGTCCCTATCTTGCATCCAACATGTCTGTAGTGGTAACACAGAGCTTGGAGAAGAGAAGGTTCCTTTGCGGAAGGAGAATGTAGAGCAGGAAGGCAAACAGGGAAGAAGGCCAGGCAGGCTGTCAAGGAGACAGAGAAGCAGGTCTGGAGTGAGGCGGTCTGTCAGGGAGATGCAGGGTTTGGGTGATAGGATGAAAGAGGAGGGTCTAACTGCTTCACCCTCCCCCCTGGCATTGTCCTGTTTATTCATTACTCTGTATCATCCACCATCTCATCTCTGACTGATGTTAAAGGTTTAGAACCAGAAGGACGGCTGCTAACCAACTCAGTACTTTTCCTAAACTAACCAACCCACTGTGAACTAAATTCTTTGTTTAGTGCTACTTAGCATGATAGGGCTCGACAGCCTAATCCTATAACAAATCCTGGATTTTTTTTGCAGGCATGATAAAAACTAATGGCTATGGTGTCTATACTTTCCTCTCTTCTCCGTGACTTTGAGCATGCAGACGCATGAATACTTGAACAATCTCGACTAATCGTCCCCCGTACAATCGCCTACAATGCTGCGACACAACGGTCGCCATGGGTAATTAGGTCCTAGTTCCGATGTGTCGTTGAAAATTACAGGTTGAATCAATTTCTTAAGAGAACTTTAGTCTCTGTCATTGCATGACAACACTGCATATTTAAACTCATCTCCGCACCGTGTCTGAATATTCTAGTACCCCTAATATGATCATGATAACTTAATGAACGTGCATCAATCTAGGGTCAAATATTCCTCCTCCACTGCGCTCACATTGGCTGAGACCTGCATGCTTAAGATCAGCATTGATATGATGAAGATCATTGAATGACCAATACCCTTAACTACCCTTATAAAAATGCCCTCCGCCCTTTAAAAACCCCCCATCACCCTGTGGCGCACTTCCCTCCGCCGGCCAGCGGTGGCGCCGCAGCCCTGCCGGATGGTGTTCACGTCTCTCTCCGTCGGTGCTTGACCCTTCCTCTCCTCCTGACAGCCCACTACTGAGGTTGAGGTGAAGAAGAAGATGTCGGGCTCCCTGATGGTGTCTGTGGACCAGCTCAATACCTCCTTTGGGCGGAAAGAGCGGGCCAACAGTGTCATGAGCGTCATCACCAACACACTAGTGGAGGGTACTGCCAACTTCCTTTTCCCTAGCTAGCTAGCTAGCGCCATGCTACGCTGCCTCCTGCTCCAATGTCTTCTTCTCATTGGTTAAGCAGAGTGATGTATGCCTATATCCTGCTTATTGGCCTTGCATACCATTATGTTTGCTAGATACATGCACACGATACACATACGATACCAAGACGTACATAGAAATGGTTTGATTTGGGGTTGGAGGTGTGACCCTTGCGTTTGGTTTTAACATCTCCCCCCCCCCCCCCCCCCACACTATATCCACCAGAACTGGAGGAATCCCAGCGTAAGTGTCCGCCATGTTGGTATAAGTTTGCCAACACCTTCCTCATCTGGGGTTGCTGCCCCACCTGGCTGAAAATCAAGGAGATTGTCAACCTGATCGTCATGGACCCCTTTGTGGACCTGGCCATCACCATCTGCATCGTCCTCAACACCCTGTTCATGGCTATGGAGCATTACCCCATGACCCCCCAGTTTGAGGGGGTGCTGTCGGTGGGCAACTTGGTGAGGATTCGTGTGTGTGGGTGTGGTATGGTGTGTGTCAATGAATGAGTGAGGGCGGGGGGGTGGTATGGTGTGTGTCAATGAATGAGTGAGGGAGGGGGGGTGGTATGGTTTGTGTGTGTGGATGTTTTATCCCGTCAATTCATCCACAGTGCGGTGTTACAAATCAACGATGTTTGTCATCGGCTGGTGTTATGTTCTGTGTTGTGCGGGTCGTGTTGTCTGTTATGATGTTATGAGACCTGTTCTCCTGTCATCTGCCAAGAGAGAGGCGTTATTTTGGTATTGATAATTGGCACGTCTTTCATGGTCGTTTCAAAGCGAAATGAAAACCTTCTCGGAACCCCCCACTGTTGGCTTGTGTTCCAGCCTCCTTCTCTTCCAGGGGCCGTTTGGATTTTGCTTCTCTTTGCTTCCCACTTGCTCGGTCTCTGTCTGTCAGACTCCACCACAGGCACACACTCCCTCTCCCTCTCTCCCTCTCTCCCTCTCTCCCTCTCTCCCTCTCTCCCTCTCTCCCTCTCTCCCTCTCTCCCTCTCTCCCTCTCTCCCTCTCTCTCTCTCTCCACCACCCCCCCCCGTTTCCTCCCTGTCACTCGCTCGCACATTCCCTCACACACAAACAACGCAATGCTTAATAGAGATTTGACTCTCTTCTCTCTCCTCCTCCTCTCCCTTTCCCCCTCCTTCTCTCTCTCCACTCTCCTGGTTGAGCTGTAGCTCTGGGCCCAGGCTTGCTGTGCCTGCCTGACTGGTGGGAGGCCTACATTAATATTTCATGGGGCCTGATCGATGAGCAGTGCTAAAATGGTGCCTGAATCACAGCTCTGAAAAGCCTCGACCTGGACCTACAGGGGCTGTTCAAAACGAGGTTCTAGCACATTCTAGCTAGCTAACGGTGTTATCATGGAATGCTATTATGTCACTCTTGTGGGGGTAGTGAAAAATGTCTGTCTCCACTGGAACAACGTGACTATCAGTTCAGGGTTTCTAACTGTTAGACTACCTGGTGAGAGAGTGACGCACACGTTAACAAGAATAATGACTGTTGAGACACACATTGGCAGCAGCAAAGTCTCTCTGAGGCGCAAAGGTCAGAGGACCACCAGAGTGACATACAGCCAAAACTGCATCATGGACACGTCGGCCCCAGTGTTTTACGGAAGCCGACAGTATCAGGACTCCTAGAAGATAGACCTGGAAGGTCAAGTGTGACCCCAGGCCACAGCCCTCGTCTCCACCCAGCATCTAGAAGGCTGCTCAGCCTACAGAATGTACTCTAGACCTCTCTACTGCTACTGTAGCAATTGGGTTTTACAGGACTCTCATTGATACACACTATTGATTACAGTAGGAACACATAGCATAATGAATGAGCAATGAGAGGACATGAACTAAATAGTCTCACATGTATTTGGCCATAAGGACAAATACATGTGTATATGTTAGATGTAGATTGATATTAGATACTGGCTTATGATCAAGGTGTTGTACTTCAGACCTACACCAGCAATATGACCCCCCAAAACATTATAATTTTTACTTGATGAAGTATGATCTATACACAGAAACATTAGTTACATTCCTGCTCAGCATCACTGGTATCTTAGCTGTGTGTGCGTGTGGCTGTGTGTGTGTGTCTTTATCCAGCATCATAATTAATGGTCAGTAACACATCAGGAAGGGAGTTTCAGCATGACCTTGATGCATGAGTCATCTCTCCAAAGATGGACACACACACACACACACGCACACACACACACACACACACACACACACATGAGGGCACCTTCCGCCCTCACACCTATAAACACTCATAGTGTCAACGCAGTGATTAAAGACGACCTTTAGTAATTCATTAGAGCTGTAGTTTCCTCGTCGACCACAGATGAGCCCTCGCCAGTACGAGCAAGTGGCTCATTTCCCTTGTGCGCGCTGGCAACAACTCCACTGTCGCCGTTATCGATTGAAGTCACGGGCAACTTTATTTCCAAATACATCTGGAACAGCTTAAGCGTTGAATTGATGCCAGGTAGATTGCTCAACGTGGGTCCTGTTCGCACAGTGTCCCTCCCAGGGCGCCTCGGTTCATGTTCATGTTCCTCTCGCCAGGTGTTCACTGGAATCTTTGCCGTGGAGATGTTTGCCAAGCTGGTGGCCATGGACCCCTACTACTACTTCCAGGAAGGCTGGAACTGCTTCGACGGCTTCATCGTGACCTTGAGCTTGGTGGAGCTGGCGCTGGCCGATGTGGAGGGACTGTCCGTGCTGCGCTCCTTCCGTTTGGTAAACAAGCCCTTCCTTTTCCTACGACCATGCTTTGTATGAGACACAGTGATGGTGTGAACGTGTTCACTGGTTGAACGGTAACTCCGTTTCTTGTGTGGTGATGAGACATCTCTTTAGGGGAAGCAGAAACAGTGACTGATAGTTGCGGCCGTGTGTCTTGTTGGTTACACTTTCTGGGCTAAAGGTTATCAGCACGGCAATACCTGCTCAACGACCGTGGCTTCAATCACGCTTGTCTTTTGCTTGCTCACTGCCCCAATAGATAACCTGTGCTGTCCTCTGTTTTCTTCTCTCATCTCCTGTCATAAACCCCCCCCTTCCCCACAAACATATGCACACACACACTCTTTAACCTTCAAACACACACTCTCTTTTTTTTTCTCTCTTTCTCTCTTTCTCCCCACCTCCCTCCTTCTCTCTCTCTCTCTCTCTCTCTCCCTCCCTCTCTCTCCTCTCTCTCTCTCTCTCTCTCTCTCTCTCTCTCTCTCTCTCTCTCTCTCTCTCTCCCTCCCTCTCTCTCTCTCTCTCTCTCTCTCTTTTTTTTCCTGTTTTTTCTTTGGTGTATGTCCCGCCCAGCTGAGAGTGTTCAAGCTGGCTAAGTCGTGGCCCACCCTCAACATGCTGATCAAGATCATCGGGAACTCGGTGGGCGCCCTGGGGAACCTGACCCTGGTGCTGGCCATCATCGTGTTCATCTTCGCCGTGGTGGGCATGCAGCTGTTCGGCAAGAGCTACAAGGACTGCGTGTGTAAGATCGCCAGGGACTGTGAGCTGCCGCGATGGCACATGAACGACTTCTTCCACTCGTTCCTGATCGTGTTCCGGGTGCTGTGCGGGGAGTGGATCGAGACCATGTGGGACTGCATGGAGGTGGCCGGCCAGGGCATGTGTCTGATCGTGTTCATGATGGTCATGGTCATCGGCAACCTGGTGGTGAGTTTGGAGACGTGGAGGGATATGGTGTCTGATTCTGGGTTTAGCATGAAGGGGGAGATTGAGAGAAGACAGAGAGAAGACAGAGAGAGAGAGAGAGAGAGAGAGAGAGAGGTCACATTGTACTGGTCAAAGACCTGAGATAACTCTGGATTATTTATCGCTGGCGTCCTGTGAAGAGAGTTCAAGTCCTCTCACGGGAGGTCATGTGACGAGGCCGGGTCATAACGCGTGTGTCCTCCACCCTATCCAGGTGCTGAACCTGTTCCTTGCCTTGTTGCTGAGCTCGTTCAGCGCGGACAACCTGGCGGCCACCGACGACGACGGCGAGCTCAACAACCTCCAGATCTCCGTCATCCGCATCAAGAAAGGCATCGCCTGGGGCAAGATCAAGGCGCGCGTGCTGGTGGCCAGCATCCTGCGCAAGCCGCCCATGGAGGACGAACAGAAGCCCCTGGACGACATGTACGACAAGAAGCTCAACTGCATCGCCAATCACACGGGCGTGGACATCAACCGCGACCTGGACTACACCAAGAACGGCAACGGCACCACCAGCGGCATCGGGAGCAGCGTGGGCAAGTACATGATCGACGAGGACCACATGTCCTTCATCCACAACCCCAACCTGACCGTGTGCGTGCCCATCGCCGTGGGGGAGTCCGACTTTGAGAACCTCAACACGGAGGACTTCAGCAGCGAGTCGGAGAACGAGAACAGCAAGGAGGTGAGTACCGGGAGAGGGGGGGGGGACGTTTAAAAGTCGCGTGTTTAACAAGTGGTCGTTTGACTTTAACTCGGTTTTACTCTCACTTTGCCAAATGCTTGGGGCGGTAGTTATGTTTCTGTCATCTTTATATAGACGACGCAGAAGATTAGCTTTAAAACGCTGAGCATATTGTATATGTATATTGCATGCGTGCTGTTATTGCAAGGTTCTACCCCATTGTTGCTGCGGTTCCCATCTCCCTCACCATGCAGTGGACAGGGGTGTTGCTTTCCTTGTGCTTCCCTCCATCTCCCTCCAAAGCACTGATGTAAACTCCATTACTCAGCGCCCTCATCCAACATCATTCGGCCTGGAAGAAATGGATATGGGCTGACCTGTGGCTTTCTCCCAACGATAACAAATGCATTTAGGACGGACAGAATGGATGTCTCTGCCAACCGATAGCATCCGATAGCACAGAGCTCAGTTGTTATGGATTTGAATGTGCCATTTATCTCTCCATTTCAGTTTCACATTCACTCTCAGATGCTGTGGGTAAGTGCAGTAGATGTGTAAATAGTTTAGGAAGGGTCATTTATGGCCTCAGTACAAACTGCAAATGTGGACTTTTCGACAGGTCTGAAAATGCCTTTGTAAGCAGAGATGTGTTAAAACGTTTGCTGACCAAGACCGTAGGTCGGAAAGTCCATATTTGGTTTCTTATATACAACAATAATACGTGGGAAAATCCCAAATCAAACAGGAAGAATCTGGAGCAGACATCATGTTGTCAAGGTCAATCACTACATCTCCAAGGCTAGGTCTGTAAAAGAATGTTTGCAGACCTCTGCGAACTTTCAGAAGTCTGCAAACGTTTTTGCGGACTTCTGAGATCTTCTCTGGACCCATAAGAACAGCGTGTTGGTCTAATTATAATATTAGTATATAAGAAACCATATTGTCTCCATGGTAATGCGCACTTACTGGTCAGTTCAATGTTTTATAC
The DNA here is from genome assembly GCF_054491055.1 of Hypomesus nipponensis. Classification (NCBI taxonomy): domain Eukaryota; kingdom Metazoa; phylum Chordata; class Actinopteri; order Osmeriformes; family Osmeridae; genus Hypomesus; species Hypomesus nipponensis. Next base: position 5,445,226 of record NC_140378.1, on the reverse strand, counting down.
CCCGTTCCTGGCTGGGTTATTTAGATGCCTTATCTGAACCCAGATGCACTAACGAGGTCCGCATGGAGGACTGCTTCAGAGCAGCTCTGCGGTGTCAACTATTACTTAGTGTTCCTCTAATCCACTAGAGTCCTGGGAGAGGCCAAAGGCCCTGGGGACAGGGCAGCCTCAGGACGGCTGACATGCGTCAACATGTTTGTGTTTGTGCGTGTTTGTCTGTGTGTGTGTGTGCAGCTGGACGACACCAGCTCGTCAGAGGGCAGCACCATTGACATCAAGCCAGACGTGGTGGAGGAGGTGGTGGTAGAGACGGTGGAGGAGTATCTGGACCCCGACGCCTGCTGGACAGATGGTAGGGTGGAGGCCCCCCCTCCCGACACACACACACACACACACACACACACCCTCAATACGCCGGTCTATTGGCCTCAACGACTTTCGGAGGGCGTTTATGATGTGTGATGCCCGTGCCTTTTGCCTGCCAGGTTGCATTGCCAAGTACAAGTGTTGTGACGTGCCCATCACCCACGGCTGGGGGAAGCACTGGTGGTTCTTGAGGAAGACGTGCTACCTGATCGTGGAGCACAACTGGTTTGAGACGCTCATCATCTTCATGATCCTGCTGAGCAGCGGAGCGCTGGTGAGGAGGGCCGCACACAGACACTCTTACCGCACACTCTGCCTTTCGGTGCCGGCAACAAAACACCAGAGCCTACAATGTACAATTTCGGAGGAATCTGAGGGATAAAAAGCCCAGCAGGATTCGACATGGGGTCACCAGTAACCATCAAATAAAACACTCTATTTTGCACACAAGCCACAGAGGGGTATAGATGGAGATGGCCCGTGGCCGTGGTGTCTGGGGCGGGGGTCGATGCGAGCCAGAACAAGATGGGGCTGAGCTGCACCAGGCCGGGGAGCGGCGGGGAGGGGCCACCGGTGTGATTAATGGACTGTACCATTTATTAGATAGGGGATCTATTTCTGGTGCCAGGAGGCCCGATGCTCTCAAGCATGTCAAATGATACTAAAATAAGAGCAGTGAACAGCGCTGGGAAGACTGGGGGAGGAATATTCCAAGCAGGCGCTTTTTTCCCCTTTGTTCCCCTCCCCCAATCACAAACTGTGAATGATTGTTAGTAATCGGTCATGCCCCCCCCCCCCCCCCCCCCCAACTCCTCTGCTGTTGTCTCCTCCTCCAGGCCTTTGAGGACGTGTACATTGAGCAGAGGAAAACCATTCGGATCATCCTGGAGTATGCAGACAGGGTCTTCACCTATATATTCATCTTGGAGATGTTGCTCAAATGGGTGGCCTATGGCTTTGTTAAGTACTTCACCAATGCCTGGTGCTGGCTCGACTTCTTCATTGTGGATGTAAGTTCACCTTCCTGAATACTGAACGTTCACGTGTTGGCTAGGGTAGGAGGCTAGGGTAGGAAGCGAGGATAGGAGGCTATGGTTGGAGGCTAGGGTATGAGGCTAGATTAGGAGGTTAGGGTAGGAGGCTAGGGTAGGAGACTAGGGTAGGAGACTAGGGTAGGAGACTAGGGTAGGACACTAAGTGGTCCTCAATCACACCCTGTTGGGGGCAGCAGTAGTGATGTATCATAGAGATACATACAGACAAAGCCACAAATATATTAATATTAATAATAATTATAAATATAGAATGAACATTACCAGAAAAATAACATAGAAAAATATTATTGTTCATTATGACTTATACTACATGAACGTTTTAATATACAGTTCTATTTTACATATGCATTTTTATACTATAAATAATTTATAAGATATATTATATATAGATTTTTTATGTTGAGAGAACTGTGATTTCTGTTAAATCACATAGTAATGAGTAACATTTCATATACGTTTTTCACCCCCGTAGAATAAAGTAAATGCCCTTGTTGCTGACCAGGGTGTGGTTAGGTTTCTAGGGAAGAGATAGAATAGAAAAAGTATTAAGAACCTTCATGGCATATAAAGGGGGACAGACATATTTACACTCTATGATCAGTGGTATTTTTGTAGTCTTATTGTCCTAATAGTCATTTAAGATGACATGGCATAAACTACACTGACCATCTATACAGTACGTATGCCTGTCACCTTTTAGATCTCCATGAAGCAACAATATCTCCCTGTGTTTACTTGGGTTCCTGTCAGTTCTGAGACGCTTGAATATAAAAGGGGATTCTATGCTTGCAAATCTGGAGTTTTATTTTATTTATTTTTTACCGTTGTTGTTCAACCAAGCAAGGAATTGTGTTGTCATTTTCCCTTAATGCGCAAATGGAGACCAATTCTAAATAAGACAAAAGATTCAAATATCAATACTCTGATATTGTAATACAAATATCATCACAAATTAGAATCAGCCAATCAATAACCCAGTTTATTGATCTGTATATTCAAGCCACGCTCACCCCAACAACGGGATATTTGTTAAAGTTGTGTCCTTGTCTGAAGTGTCCAATGCTGTCTTTAACTTGCTAACTGTTTACTATGTGTCTCAGTCCCCCTGTATCTCTCTGTGTATCTCTCACTCTGCTCCTTTTGTGAGGTAACTTTGAAAATCTTAGAACGGGGGAAATTCTTCATCCCATTCTTTGACTCATTCCTATTTGGGTTTTGGAATACATTTAATTAAAGAAATTAGCGAATGTGAATGACTAAATTAATAATTTAACACTTTATAAAGGCACTGAAATATTGTTTAGAGAATATTTTGCCATTGGTTGGAGGAAACCTTTGTTGACGGGCAGATTAGGACCCAGGACTATGTCAATGGATGAATGAAGAATCTCCCAACGTTCTGACATTCACCTTGAACTAACCAACTCTCTACAGACTATAACACATCACACATCTAATATGTGAAAGAAAAACTGCTAAAATACCTGAAGTGGGCCAGATGATAGAGTAATCAACCATAATCAACCCCTTTTTTCTACGTATACAGTAGCATCTAAAAATGATGAGTAAACACACTTAAATTATAATTTACACAATGACAGTGGCAGTTAATACTGGCAGTCATTATAAATACAAAAATACTACATATCACACATACACCGTGGTGATCCATGTCTTCACCAATATGCATTTGGCTCCAGCTCTTGTTGCGTGTGAAATGGAATGAAGAGAACACGGACACTGATATAAGGATGTTATAGAAGACACTCCACCCTCAGTATTGATTCTGCCAAAGACATAATCACATTATAGTTTCAAAATTACCCTGTCTCCCCCTCACTCCTCCCCCATGGACTGACTGCATTGCAGCCCGCACCCCCACCTCCCAACAACGCTTCGGGCCTCCTCCAGAGCCAGGGATTGTGATGATAACCACAGTGTGTTGTTGTGAGCTAACACTTGGGAGAGAACAGGAAGCGACGTTTTCCCAAGCATTTGTTACCCAAATGACCCCCCATCCCCCAAACCCCGTACCCTACCCCCCATCCCTTTCCCCATCCTCCACCAGTTCCCCCTTAAAGTCTCCATCCTCCTTCTACCCCAGGAATGTTTGACATTGTGCTGAAATGTAATGATGGTGGGGACAGGCGGCCGGCGGTAAGTTGGGTCCTGACTAGTGGTCTCCCCCTTTAAAAGCTGCTGTCATTCTGCGTCTGGGTGGTGTGTTGGCCTGGGCCTCTGGCCTCCTGTGTCGTTGGTTATGATAACCATGTCTGTGGGCTCACAAGGGGGACACCATCATTAGCATGTATTACTTTTGAGTGTGTGTGCACTTCTCTGTGTGTGTGTGTGTTTCATATACCTTTTGTGTTTTGATATCTCATGTTTTGGTTATCTTTTCATTTACCGCCTTTTCAATGTCACTATAATATTGTTATTAGAAGGTAGCCAGAGAGATAATATAGAATATTAGGAATCGGAAGTACTTTATCTTCACTTTACAAATACAGAGAAAAAATAAATAATCCTGTATAGAAAAAAACGAAATAGTGTGGCACATGGTAGCATTGTATATGGATAAATATATATACAATCCTTTCCTTACAATTCCTCGTAATGATACTATTGTCGAGAGGAAGTGGATTCATCCTCCATCCGACATTTTCCTTTAGACGTTTTTACCATTGTTTTGTTTCTGTTGTTCCTTTGGTTTTAGTCGTGTTGTCTTTTCTGTTTCTGTTCTGTTTTGCCGCCATCATGGGATCACAGCCCCCGATGTCACTGGCCTTGCCTTGCAGTGAAGGGGCCGCCAGGACGCTGAGGTCCCCCACACGGCTGGCCCGCTGTGGGGGGGGGGCCACGCTTCCTTTGAAGGGGGGGCACTCCAAGGGGTCAGGCTCAGGCTGAAGGTGACAATTACCCCACATAATGAACTGTAGATAAAGGCCAAATCTTCATTCCGTTTTTGTAATACTCGCCATTGTGTGTCGAGTGGCTTGCCAGAAGTGAGCCGTTTTCAATACAGGGCCTACTGTTTTGTAGTAGGGAACGGCTAGAAATTTACAGTAGGACCACAATAGCATGTTCCGGACCAACTAATGGTCTTTGTCCAATACTTTCCCTCTCTGGTTACGTCCGAGTCAGACAGAATCCCACCTCGGACTGTTGTGACAATGTTCACCATCATCACAGTAAGAATGTCGTCAGAATGAAGATTTTGCCTTTGTTAGAAATCCCCCCTCTGTGACTCTGGTCAGCTTTGGATGTTGTGAACTTTTGGCGGTGAGTTTGACCGGTTGTGTCGGTGTTGGAGGTGCCTTCAAATGTGTTTACTGTTAAATATACACTTTCTCAAGAAACTGGTGCTTTCTCACCCCAGGTCTCGCTTCCTACAGTATAAAATATGGCTGTTAAGGCAGAGAAGAATATCTCATGGATTGACTTAAAGCCTGTTAGAGCCTGTTAGACAGGTTTAGCCCGGGAAAAATTGATAAATATTATCGCAATAACGCTCCCAAGCCAATCACATTCTAGCATGGACTGAAGTTTGCCCCATCTCCATCCTGGATCCTTACTCTATTACTCTACTCTGGTAAAAGATCCCCCCTCCCCTCTTAGAAGCCTCTAATGACTGGTCTTGTCCGGTTTGTGTCAGACAGTTTCCTGCACTCATCCCCTCTCCCTCCTTGCATCATCTAAGTACATCTTATTGACCACTCTCCCCATCCTCCATTTCCTTCTTTGTTAACGACACTTGACTTTGTCAATTAGCTTAGCTCAGCTGGATGTCTCTGTTCCCAAGGTGCTGCACACATGATCTCAAACGATGTTCTTGAGGGACATTGAAAATACTCAAATCCCCGTCTTGAAGCCTGAGGAAGTTAAGAGCACTAGAGTGCAGCAGCTGCTGTTAAGGTACAGGACGCATCAGTTTCTTTGAGGGGGTGTGGTGTAACTCTGTGTCATTATACTGTTACTCTACTGTCCAATTCTACCGTTACATTGCTGTGCGTCATTCTACTATGATTGGACTGTGTGCCATTCCGTCCTTTCAGTGCCGTCCAGTCCTAATGACCAGCCGGTCTTCCTTTAACCCTCATCCCCACTTCTGTGTGGTGACTGTGACTGTGGCTCTCCTTGGTTTACTGTGTGAATACCTGGATGTGTGTCAAATGATCCAAAAGACGTTGGCTGAAATGACGCACATGTATATGCTTACCTGTATTCTTTCTCTTAGGTTCCGTTAGTTTGTCTGTCTTAAATTGTATGGGATTTTATGCCCCAGCCCAAGAGCGACATGGAGAGACAATGTTAGAGGGGCAAGGGTAAGGCTCTCAAGTCTGTTGGGTTTCTATGAATTTCTACAGGGGTAACCTCTTTACCTTCCCTCCCTTCCTCCCTCCCCCTCCCCCACCCGACCCCTTCGCCTGTGTCTATACTAAATCAGTCATGCAGCACACTTGTCTGCCTAATTTTCCCCCTGTTTGAGTCTTATGTCTCTCTCTCTTTCTTTCCCTTTCCTCTCTCTTTTTTTTCTCCTCTCAACCACAAGTTTCTTTGCAGGTACAAAGGACATGTCACGCCTCGTCAACTGCCCTAAAATATCTGAAACAAATCCCTGTGGCCTACTGCTACTAAAACACACTACACACATAAAACCTATACTAAACAATTACCTTCTCTCTCAGTGTATATACATGTATAAATGCAATATTATACATGCATATACATGCATAGATTTATGTGTGTATGTCAAGCAACTCTCCGGCTATGCCAGGGCCATCTCTTCCCTAGTGAATATTCTCACTTCTAACAGTTTGGAACCTCTTTTGCTTCTCTGTTTTTGTGTAGGTGTCTATAGTCAGCCTTGTAGCTAATGCGCTGGGCTACTCCGATCTAGGGCCCATTAAATCACTCAGGACACTAAGGGCCTTGAGACCCCTCAGAGCCTTGTCACGTTTTGAAGGGATGAGGGTAAGAGCCAAAGCTAAGCAGCTGATCTTTCCGCATGCCCATTCAACAGTTAAAGCATGCTAGAAACTGATCAATAAGAACCAACTTTATAAGAGAACAAAAAAAAATACAATAATCATATTGGGGGGATTTTTCAAGACCAGTAGCCAAAGACAGGAAGTCACCTTTCCATGTACACAAATCCATTACTTTCGACGTAAAAAAAAACAAGTCATGATGCAGCTATAGTAAATGTTATACTTATCCAAAATACATATTATAGTGGATGAAATTGAATCTTTTGTTATAATCCCTATTTGGATTGAGTTTTTTTTAGAACTCTCTACATAAAAAAAGAAACTGTGAAATAGCAGGATATGCCATAAAGCTGCCTCATCACACAAGACTAGAAAATTGCTTATGTCATATTTTTTTGGGATTGGCTTGATAGGTGTTAATGTGAAATTAGTCAAAGCTGTATCAAAAAAATGCCAAACGACATGCCATCTCATGGAAAATTTTCAATCAACAAATTGGCTGATCATCTGACGTAATTCTCAACTACTGCTTTTAATCTAGAACTCCCTTCCCTCCACATGTGCCCCGCTCCCCTAACACATACCTACCTACCCAGTTCACCCCATCCCAATACATTTGGCTCAGAGAACAACCAGTGGGAACTAGGGATCCCAATCACCCCCCAACCCCTCCCCCCCCCCCCCCCTCCCAGCTCTCCAGTCACAACACAAGCTTGACCTCACAAGATGACTTGAAAACAACCACGTGGAGTAATCTGTTACGTCAACAATAATGGAAGCAGCAGTAATACTGCAGTCCTTGTCGGCCCAAACCATGAACCATGTTGTCTTCTACTGATTCATTGGTTTCTTCTAAAGCGGCCAATCCTTTGGCCCAAATGAAAAATGAATTCTCTGGTTGTTTCGGCCATCTTATTTGCGATGTTCTACTAACTGATTGGTCCACATTGTGACTGGTGGGGTACTGATGGGTTGGGCCTGGTTGTTGTCACCCATAGTCTCTTCCTCTCTCTCTCTCTCTCTCTCTCTCTCTCTCTCTCTCTCTCTCTCTCCCTCCCTCTCTCTGTCTCTCCCTCTCTCTCGACCCTTGGACTGGTTGCCTTTGTCTTCTAGTTTGAGCTTCTCTTCTGTACCACAGCCCCCACTCCTCTCCTCCAGACCCCTCCATGTGTGGCACTGTGCAGCACTCTGCCTTCCCCTCCCTCCCTCCCTCCCTCCCTCCCTCCCTCCCTCCCTCCCTCCCTCCCTCCCTCCCTCCCTCCCTCCCTCCCTCCCTCCCTCCCTCCCTCCCTCCCTCCCTCCCTCCCTCCCACCCTCCCTCCCACCCTCCCCCCCTCCCCCCTCCCTCCCTCCCTCCCTCCCTCCCTCCCTCCCTCCCTCCCTCCCTCCCTCCCTCCCTCCCTCCCTCCCTCCCTCCCTCCCTCCCTCCCTCCCTCCCTCCCTCCCTCCCTCCCTCCACTGCTCACTCCATTTCGGCCCATGTTCTGCTGGGCCAGCTGGCCGGGCGGGTCACCACCGCACTCTCTCCTGCTTTTCCAGGATCAATCTTATCAGGGACTGAGACAGAAAACCACACACTCACATTGATGTGGGTTTGGGAGGAAATTATTTGTTAAGCTTCTGCCAGTTCCTTCTTTTGACTTTCTTTGTGGTCAAAACATCCAACGGACTTGTTAAAAACAATTCTAGTCTCGTAGTTTAAATCAAATGAATAATAGTTGACTTGGTATGGACTTATTTGGTCAATGTACAGCACGTAGGCACACAGGCCAGATTTAACGTCTTTGGTTTGGTTTTTGGTGGATTTTGACCCACGGCAGAAGCTTAGGAAATATGTGAAGCTGCCATCTCAAGACATTACTGTCACCACGTCATGGCACAACACAGTGCATACTACAGGTCCCACATCCTGTTGCCTTCCAGTCCCACAGGAAGGGAAACTGGGAGGCAACAGTGGGCCCAGTTGGAGCTCTATCATAGAGCAGTGGATTGGGAAGGGGGTGGGGGAGGCATGGGCCTATCATGACAGCGTTAGGACAACACTCTCAACCCTTTAGGCAGAGAATGGGTCTCCCCTCTCAATGGCCCAAAAATGACAGACCAGGTGAAGGACATTCATACTCTTTTCAGAGGAGTTTTTCAATTTGAACTTCCATTCATATAGAAATTTCCCATTCATATTATTTATCCAGCGGAATAAAAAAATGATGCCGTGGCCAAAACAAGCAGACATCAGAACCTTTAGGCCCTGGATAAGCTTCATGGATGTTCTTATGAATGCAGAAACAAATACCAATGTGGTAGCTGTCAGTTTGTGTACTTTGCGTAGGGATAATACTAGACTGGTCTGAGCAGTCATTTTTGGGGTTTGGTACAGTTATCATAGAACCTAATTGTTGTAGAATGTTCCAGTCCTGTACCAATGAGCCTATGAATGACCACATTCATAAAGTGTATGTGGTAGGAAGTGAGGGTGGCCCAGTAATGCAAGTGAACAACAAAATAAATGCAAGAATTTGATCCCGCTGTACCAATTTACTTCCTTTATAATGTATTTGTTCATCAATTGACTTGTCATTTTGTTTGGAACTGAATGAAAATTGAGGTCAACGTGATAAATAAATGGACAGGGAAATACGCGAATGGAGAGATGACACCATATGAAAGAGATTCTGGAGAGTTAGAATGTTGAGAACCTTTACATTCCCTCTGCCTTGAGTTTTCTGGCACCTTGGAACGCAGGACGCCAATGCAGCTCAACAGCACCGAGCTTGGCAGTGCAGCTTAATATAGAACACATTGCACTGCCTAACATGCAATGACCGTGGGCTGTTTTGACTGATTTCTTAAATGCTCTCTCTTGTTGCTGCTTTTGGAATTTCATTCGTCCTTTTTTTGCGCAATGCATCCTACGAGAATGACACCGTCACTAGTCCTTATGCCGGTCACACTAAGAACAATACTTTTTTCCCAATTCTGCTTATGAGCTTTGTCCGCAATGACCAAGTAATAAGAATATTACTGCATTTTTTTGTTTATTTTCAAACAGACTGCCAACGATCAACAGGATATTGCAAATGATAATGTTTACCACTGGGCCATTGGATATCAGCTCTGAGCCCTTGCTGCTGCATATTAAAGATTAGCAGACGACACATAGATATTCCTATTAACAGTGACACCCAGGCACAGGTTTTGCCATATTGTATTCATAGCTCTCGATTCCTGTTTGACTGGATCCATACCGTACTGTATGTTTGTTAGTCGCAGCAGTGGTCCCATACACTGATTAGACCTATAAGCAAGCAATGATATGGCCATTATCTTTTTATCTCTCCATCCACACATTTCTCTATCTATTTATTTATTGATTTGAACGGTTCTTGAGATTGCACAACAATGCCATGTAACACGCATGTACTATCTAATTGCCGATGCACATTATGCACTTTTGAAAGCCATTTTCCCTCTTTTGATAAAAAAAAGCACATCCCTATTCCTAAGTACCTGGAATTTTTCCAACCTGTCAGTTCTAGCTTAGCTAGAGCCAGAGCTAGCAGTCGTTCTCTCAGCGAGTGTACTGCTGTCTGTCCTATGGGACCAGTAGGAGGTGTTCAGATGCAGTGCATTGTGAGCCCTATTAGCATCCCAGAAAGATTGACTTTCACATACATTTTCTATGGATAATAAAAGTATTATTTTACCGTCCATACTGTTTGTGTTCAAAATTGCAATGAAATACATGGCAGTCCATATATGAAACTCCCGAAGATTTAAAAATGACGTGTCCAACGCTTGAAGATCACATACAGACACGACATTTTAAAAGTAGTGTGACGACACCTTTATCGAACTCTGCACACGCTGAGAGAATCCTGCTCTGAGAGCTCAGCACCCCCCCCCCCCCCCCGACGCCCCCTCCCCCCCGCCCCCGCCCCATCCCGTGTCTTGTCTGTATGAGGAGGGAATATGGCTCCACAAATGAGTCTGCGAAAGACATGCATGCTCAGCTGTCTGCCTGAGAGCTGCTGGTCGGCCTGCCTGACACTGTCAGTGAGCGCTCCACTCTGCGCTGAGCTTACTGCCAAATGAGTGTACTGGAGGCGGTCCGACTAGATGCTAGTGGGGGCTAAAATTTGGATCTAAGGCGGGGAATTTACGAGATTAGAATGCTGTAGTGTTATTATTCGTATGTAACTAACATGTCATATGTGCTAGTCCGGGAGGTGGGGTGTGTAAAATATGTGTTAGGCCAAGTGTCAGAGAGTGCTCATTGGGGGAGGCGGGGAGGAGGGGGGGGGGGTGTTGTTTAGTGTAGAGCTGAGGCTGCATACTGGTATTGCGATCCTCCATAGGTCCCTTCATCTGCACCATAGCCTGGATGATCAGGAAGACAAAGTGTTGTGTCAGTGCATGTGCTCATCCCCCTGGGCCAGCCACGTGCTGGGTCAGATCAAAGCGTGATGCGGTCACATTAGTGAAGTTCCAATTAAAAACGGGACTGTCACCGCTCTCTCCCTGTGCTTTTAAGTGCACCGCAGGACCCCTACACCCTAGGTCACAACTATCCAAACGGCCACAGCTGAATGCGTGACGCCACCTCGACGGAATTCCACTCCTGTGTTTAAAACGCACTTTTTTTTCGCTACACAAAAGCCACATTTGATCCGATGCCATAGCAGTATGCAGCAGCATTCTATAGGCAGGGTTTGGTGTCACAGGGTTTGCTTCAAGGCTCTCACTCTGTCATGTCCTGTCTTCCCCGGTCTGGTCTAGGTGGTAGTCAACGCCTTGGTGGGTGCCATCCCTTCAATTATGAATGTGTTGCTGGTTTGCCTCATCTTTTGGCTGATTTTCAGTATCATGGGGGTCAACTTGTTTGCGGGCAAGTACTACTACTGTTTTAACGAAACCGCTGAGGCGTACTTTGAACCGGACGTGGTCAACAACAAAACGCAATGCCTGGCCCTCATGGCTGCAAACTATTCTGAGGTCAGGTGGAAGAATGTCAAGATCAACTTTGACAATGTCGGCGCCGGCTACCTTGCCCTGCTCCAAGTGGTGAGAACGGCCCCTCTTTTCTCTTCCATCCTGTCCTCGTGTCTTTTTCCTGGGCAGTCTCTCTGTCGCTCACTAGCTGTGCGTTTCTCCTCTCACTTGCCCATCCATGTCTTCTCACGGTGCTCTGAGGCTCTGTTGTACTTCTATTTATGTATTTGTCATCATTGTTGCTTTTTCTGCACTCTTTCCTCATTTCCTTGTTTCTTTCCAAGCTCTTTTGCAGGACACACATCATGTTTTGGTTTGCGTTTGGGTATCTCTTTCCATAATTTGAACATGATACATTTTCTTTGGGGCTTCCACCCTCGTCAATTTGACTTGTATCTCCCCTTTTTAAAAGGCCACTTTCAAAGGCTGGATGGACATTATGTACGCAGCAGTCGACTCAAGAAGGGTATTATAACATACCGTTATGTCAGTGATTAGAACAATGTTTTTTGCACTGTGTACAAGAGGTAATGACAGCTATTTTAATACCATACGCAATCCTGTCAAATTAGCATGTTTAACTTTTCATCTCTGTTTAGGTGGAAGACCAGCCTATTTATGAAGACAACATCTACATGTACATCTACTTTGTAATCTTCATCATTTTCGGCTCCTTTTTCACCCTCAACCTCTTCATCGGTGTGATCATTGACAACTTCAACCAGCAGAAGAAAAAGATAAGTACCCTTTTCTGGCATGCCCTCTCTATGCTAACATTATTATTTCAATGGATGGCTGCTTCGGGTCCTTCTGCCCTTGGTGTTTATGCACTGGTAGACTTACCCTAATAAAAATAGGGTTGTAACCAAATCTTTGTGTATCCCCTATACTTTGGGGGTCAGGATATCTTCATGACAGAAGAACAGAAGAAATACTACAATGCCATGAAGAAGCTGGGTTCCAAAAAACCCCAAAAACCTATTCCGCGACCACAGGTTTGCCCTCCACTTGCATGTTCCTCATGAACAGTCACAGAAAACAGGATCCAAGTGGGTCAGTGCTCTCAGTGGCTGCGATGCACTATAATGGCCGTGTTCTTGTCCTCGTCGTTTCTCCTCGCCAGAACAAGATCCAGGGGATGGTGTTTGACTTTGTGACCCAGCAGGTGTTTGACATCTCCATCATGATCCTCATCTGCCTAAACATGGTCACCATGATGGTGGAAACGGACGACCAGTCGGACGAGACGGAGAACATCCTCTACTGGGTCAACTTCATCTTCATCGTGGCCTTCACCACCGAGTTTGTGCTTAAGCTCTTCGCTCTGCGCCACTACTACTTCACCAATGGCTGGAACATCTTTGATGTGGTGGTCGTCATCCTCTCTGTAGTTGGTAAGTGCCAAGTGTGTTTTAGTTACTTGTTGTATTACTTTGCAGTTTAGCGCTAACTGGATGGCCGATGGTGGAAATAAACCCTTTTAAAGCTATTCAAAGAAATCCTGTTTTGTTTTATATGGATTGTGCCTAAATAGTCAGAGTGGGGTTTGGCTATCAACTAACTGTTTATTTTATGCACCCTCAGGTATGTTCCTGGCAGATATCATTGAGAAGTACTTTGTCTCACCGACCCTGTTCAGAGTCATCCGACTGGCACGTATTGGCCGTATCCTACGTTTGATCAAAGGAGCCAAGGGTATCCGAACTTTGCTCTTTGCCCTGATGATGTCACTGCCAGCTCTGTTCAACATTGGGCTCCTGCTGTTCTTGGTCATGTTCATCTTTTCCATCTTCGGCATGTCCAACTTCGGCTACGTCAAACACGGGGCGGGGATCGATGACTTGTATAATTTTGAGACTTTTGGGAACAGCATGATCTGCCTGTTCATGATCACCACATCTGCCGGCTGGGATGGCCTCCTCCTGCCCATCCTGAACTACCCGCCCGACTGTGACCCCAACTTCGAGAACCCCGGCACCACGGTGAAGGGCGACTGCGGCAACCCCTCGGTGGGCATCTTCTTCTTCGTCATGTACATCATCATCTCCTTCCTCATCGTGGTCAACATGTACATCGCCATCATCCTGGAGAACTTCAGCGTGGCCACCGAGGAGAGCGCCGACCCGCTCAGCGAGGACGACTTTGAGACCTTCTACGAGATCTGGGAGAAGTTTGACCCCACAGCCTCGCAGTTCATCACCTTCGCCAAACTTGGAGACTTTGCCGACACGTTAGAGCACCCGTTGCGCGTGCCCAAGCCCAACACCATAGAGCTGATCGCTATGGACCTGCCCATGGTGAGTGGTGACCGTATCCACTGCCTGGACATCCTGTTTGCCTTCACCAAGCGTGTGTTGGGCGACAGCGGCGAGCTGGACATGCTGAGGCAGCAGATGGAGGAGCGCTTTGTGGCGGCCAACCCGTCCAAGGTGTCCTACGAGCCAATCACAACCACCCTCCGCCGCCGGCAAGAGGATGTCTCAGCCAAGAGGATCCAGAACGCCTACCGTGCCCATCTCATCAGGCGCGGTTTTGTGTGCAAGCGGCGGCGAACTTTCACCAACAACAAGCTGGAGAATGGAGGGACCAACCAGGAGAAGAAAGAGAGCACACCTTCCACTGCTTCGCTCCCCTCCTATGACAGTGTGACCAAACCCGACAAGGAAAAACAGGAAGAAATTGAAGCGGGAAGGAAAGAGAAGGACAGAAACCAAAAAGATGAACGGGAATCGAAATGTTAGGGTTCAGTGGTCCAGTAAGACACAACGAGTAGAGGCTCTGAGGCCGACCCCCTTCAAATGTACAAAAAGATCATTTGCAAGTAAAAAAACTACAAAACAAAAAAAAATGTTTACAGACTTGACTTGATGTTCAAGGCAACATGGTTTCTTACTTTGGTGACGACAACTGAACCAAACAATCAGTTTACCACAGGACTTTGCTGCAATCGTGACCAATTTCTCCAAACGAGGAGGCGCCACAAGAAAAAATTACTCAAAAGTGTGCACAGCCAATGGCACACATATTTTCTGTGGACTGTCAGTTGAATGGACAGAGTTTTCTGCTAGATGTTGTCGTTTGGAGAAGCCTTTCTCTGCCACCACCTTGTGTGGACCCCCTGCAGCAAATGTTCATCTCTGTGGAACCCTGCCAGAACCTTCTAGAACTGTCTTAGCAGTCTGAGGATTCCCATTCCTTTTGAGTTTAGCATACTTATCAAGGAAAACCGAGAATCAACCAAGCAACATTAAATTTAAGGAAATATCAGAGGAAAGAAAAATCCGTAACAGTAGACAAGACAGTAGGCAGTTTCCATGTGCTGAGTATACTTGCATCTTAACATTATTTGAGCAGCAAAAAAAAAGAAAATACTAACATTTTGCCCATGTCACTTAGTCCTCTCATCTTCTCTTTGTTATACTGACATTGAAAAAGACATTTTCTACATGGGCTTTCACACTGATTGGGTAGGGGGCATTAAGTCCATGTTTTGGCTGGAGGGGACTTGCTCCGACCGAGTTCCAGATAAATAATAATTATTGTGCTCGTTCAATGCATAGAAATGACCTGCATGAAGGCATGTTTTGATCAGGAATCATGCATGAGTGATCATAGTCCACAACACTAATTCTCAGACCACAACAGTGGCTTGACCATAAGCTTGAGACTGTCCACTTGGAAGGAGAATCATAACAGGAAAATCTTTATATATATCATATTGGATATGTATATATATATATATGTGATAGTAAGAATATTGAGGGAATTGAACTGGTATGACTCTACCCATCTCTAATATTGCTTTTCAACTGCCAAACTTATCAAACCTTTAGAGATTAAAGGCAAGCAGGGGATCCAAGCACTCAGAGGCGATTCTTAATTCAAAACCAGAATTTATTTTTGCTTCTCCGACTTTTGTGAGCGGGGCAGTGATTGGGCGATGCTGAGAGCCACACCTTCCAAAAACTAGGATGCACAGATTTATTTTTGTTGCAGAACTAGGTCTGTCATTCCAAACCAAATCTGGGGTCTTGTATCTACCTTGGAGTGAACACGTTAGCCCCCGATGGTTAATTCCCCTCCTGCTGGTCTCTTTCATTGTAGCAGTGAGGGCAGACCAAGGTATCCCACCATGGAGACCGATTGTGGTGGGGGCCAGGAGTGCGAGTGAGTGGACCCGCCCTGACGGTTGTGTTGGTGGACCTGGCTGGGCCGTTATGAGCAAGGTGGGATCCACCCTCACAAGGTCGACCTAAAGCTTCCATCGATTCCTTTCATAGCTGTTCAGCTTCTTTAAAAAAAAATCCTCTGTCAGTTCTCTATTTGAGTATTACTCACGTGAGTTATGTGGTGAACGGTGTGTAGCCTTTGGCCAGACCCTTCTGTTGAATTACGATGACCTTCTAAGATGACACTCTGGAAAGAGGGTGCTCAACCGCGAGCATGTGACGATGACCATCTATAACAATAGATAGAGCGAAGAATGCCCATGAGGACGTATCGAGGCTCTCCCGGCACACACTAAAACACACGCGGCCGGCCAAAAAAAGGTTTTGGAATGTTAGGAAAAAAAGGTACTTGTTTGATATTTCAGGGAGGCGGAGGGATATTATGGATCAATGTTACTGAAAGAGAGTCGAGCCACTCCCTCCAGAAGGTTCTAGACTGACTGCCATGAAAATAAGAGAGGAATAAGGTTTGGCCAGGGCCGCAGGGAGAGAGAAAATAGGGCTTCTGTCTTTGTTCGGAGTGCTGAAAGTCCCATGTGTGTCAGTGTATCATTGCACTTTGTGGGACCTCTTTAACACTGTGCAGTGTTGGACCCAAGCTTGCCCCCATCCTGTCACAAGCTCATCATCCCGCCTCCTCACTGGAGAAGGCTCTTCCGAGTTTGGGAGAAGTTATGTTCTGTTTTCGACATCTCAAAGCTTGTCCTGTCGGAAATGGACATATATCCATAGGCCTCTCATCGACATGGATTCATCAGCTTATCATTTCTATCACGACAACTCTGAGGATGCGGCTCAGACGAGAGAGCGGGCCGGAGTCCAGTCTCTCTGTGAGTGGTACTGTAGGCGAGACACAACCTTCTCCTTAGGTATATCTACTGGCTTTTTTTCTACACAGGAAGGATGGTCCTATTTACAAACAGATGCCTGGCCACAATTGGCATCTAAGGACATGCCACAGAAGCCATTGTGGTGTGTTCAACACTGCCTGTACCTGAAACCCCTGTCTGGACAAATACCTGAGGTCTGTTTACATGAGGTCTCAAATTCAGTTTGGCCGCTGCACACTTAAACCAAATACATTCCCAAACAAGAACCACTAGAGCAACTACAACGCCTGCCGACGTTTCCCATGCTCATCTTGGATGTAATGTTTAGAAGGATGCGTTCACGCTTGGAGGAAGAAAAAAAGGAAAACAAATATATGTACAGTGCAGGCTAGGATGTAAATGGCACAATCGCTGAAAAAGAACGAACTTTTTGAGAGAAACTATAAATACTGTATTATATTATTTTATTTTATTGGCATGCTTTGTTGTGTTTTTTGTAAATACTGAATTTTAAAAAGTTGCTAATAATAATCTAAAATGAATAATAACAATAATATAGAATGGCTTCCAGCTATGCCCTTTGTCACATTTGTTACCTTTTGGATTTTTTGACACTTTTCACTTTGTTGATGGAAATTGAATGAAATATAGATAATATATAATACAAAAGATATATACATGTATACATATATATGTCTATATGTATATACATTATACAGAAGAACACTGTCACATTTGATTTATGTGCAACACGTTCAGTGGATGTCTAAAACTGGTTGGTCCAGCACCATAAGTGTTGAGGAATAGCTCATGTAGGATGCAACTGGAGCTGCTTGCAGTGGATTGTAGCCTGATAACAATGAAAGGATTATGCTACCAGCACATTTCTCACTTTCTGCAAAGTTTTCATACCTGTCACCTGCACAGAATATGTACACACACACACACACACACACACAGAGGCACTGACACAGACACCCACACACACACACCAACACACATTCTCTTCACTCAACATCTTAAACCAGTAATTTTCCCAAGTTGGAGTCAGTTGGTGTGGCTGCCTCATCCACTGAATATCACCATCTCCCATGGTCTACCCACACACAGCAGTGCCGTTACAGTTACAAACTCTTACCCAACAAGTCTTCTTGCTTTTCATCTATACGTTACATGTTTTGTTTCTTTCTTTGGGTTCAAGTGTCGTTCCACTCAGTGGCATGTGCCTTTTTCTGCTTTTTCTGTGAATTTGGACGATGATGCCACAACTTCAAATGTTTCCAAACTGTGGAGGGCAGGGGCGAGGGAGGGTGGATTGTTAGGGGGGGTGATGACATGGAGCACAACATAATCAGGGACCTGAGTCTACACAAGAAGTCAGATATACTGCCTGAGGATTGTCTTATACACCCCCCCGTTCCATCTAGATATTTAACAGTGCAATGTTGACAAAAAAATATGGCTAACTCAAGTGTTCTGTTCTCTGTGCTTTGTGTGTCACCCACTTGGCTTGTGAAAAAGCAGCTTGCCTTCTATATTTCTGTTCTGTCCATCTGAAATTTATTTTTTTATTGATATTTAATTATGGGACTCATTTTTTAGCATGGTTTATGATAGGCTTTTTTCTTTTTGCTGAAAAAAAAAGAAGTGCTTTTCAAACTGTTATCATTTGACACCGTGATAAAAAAGGATATACAGTACAGTATGGTGTGTTGCACAACCACTTGGACTCTTAGTAAGAACTTATGAAAGATTGTCTTCATTTGAGCACGAACCTTTTTATTACCAATAAAGCAGCCTTCCAGTTACATATTGTCCATGGATTTATTTAAGTAATTCTCTATGTTGCTGTACCTGTGTGACCCGTGTAATCCATATCACCTAAACCGATTTCTGTCACAGTACAACTAAAAAGTATTGTTTTAAGATCACTTTTAACTCAAATGTGCATGAAGTATTTTCCGTTGTCTTTGACATGTTAGTTCCACTTGAACGATTAGAAACGTAATCTGTTATCCTGCTCCCTGTCACAATGTTGCATGCTTGGGCTGACTGTAGTGCCTTCCTGTAGATGCAAGTGGATTGCAACGCATGGCATGAAAAGAGCATGATATAACAGCGCGGCTGGAAGGCAGGCTTTCAAATCTAATAGCTGTATTGAATTTGTTAAAAGCCCCCATACAGTACCACCCCTCCATCACAACGAGAGGACGGCCCTTAAACCATTGTGTCATGGAGTCCATCTGTTCACTGACGCTATTTTCTGCGGTCCACTGTGAAGCAGGGGACCCACGGGGATGATATCACAATCCCCCCCGACCACGACCTCACAGCCCTGGGTGAACACATCTCTGAGACACCCACACACCATCATATTGATCAGTATGGGTTTTCCGGCATAGCCTGAAATAAGGGAGAGAAAAAGACGGACAAAAAATCTGTTTTTAGAAACATGGAGTTTCTAAACCAGAAAGGCGCCCATTCTCCCCAAACGATATACAGTTGCATCTCCATGTCCTAAAGAATGACGCGCTTTCCCAGCGTGTACTGTAGACTGGAGGCTGCGCTCTCCTTAACGACCCTCCCATCTCCCCCTCCTCCTCTTCCTCCATCTCTCTTTTTTCACCATCACAAAATGTTCTCTCTCCGGCTCTCTCTCTCTGAGTCACGTGGTCTGCTTGTCTTTCCCCCCCCCCCCCCTTGTTCCCAGGATTCCTCATCCCCCGCTCTTCCCGTTCTCCCGCCCAATCTCCCAGGGGTTGCCACATGGAACGTTTCCCTCCATCTTAGCCATTCGTCCAGAACAATTCTGCGTGCGGGTACCCAGTCCTTATCTTCCACGGAGCGTCTTCCTCTCCCTCTGCCCTGCTCGGGATGGCTATGCGAGTGCAGCAAGGTGGAGAGAGGCAGAGGGAGGGGGAGGGAGGGAGGGAAGGACGAAGAGAGGGAGGGAGGGAGCACTGCAGTGCAGATAAATGAATGCAGCAGTGGCGTCTGAGTCAGCAACAGCACCCTCCCAGTTTGGCCCAGTGCCTGCATCAGCCCATCTACAGCACTGGGATGCAAACACAAAACATACAACGGACGACAAGACAGGCGCACGTATGTCCGGTATGTTCGCGCAGCACCACGCGCCGCGCTTTTAAGATGGACGGCGCGTGTTTGAGCCTAGCGTAGCCCGGGCGTCGCGCCGCTTCAAAAGCGGAGCTGTCCGTGGTGGTGAGCGTCGGGGCGCGGAGGACCGCGGCGTCCTGTTTCTTCGGGAGCAGGTTGGAGGGGTGTGGGTGTGTGTGTGTGAGCCCCAGCCATAAAAATGCGTGGGGGCGACTAGGGAGGCTCACCGTCCAACCTAATTCATAGACTGCCACACCTACCTCCTGGCCCCCCCTTTTTAACTCACTCATTTGTAACTCTCTCTCTCTCTCCTCGCCCCCTCAATATTTTTGCTCCCTAGTGTGAACTTTTTTTTCATCATTTCTTATTCTTTTATAAAATGTTTCATACCCAGACCAGTCATTGGTCAGGTATGCGACAATGCCTTTAGGTCCCATATTATTCTTTTAGAATATCCTTTCTTTCAAAGCTCTTTAGTGTTGTTGCGAACTTTGGTGAAATCCCTCCTCATTTCTCGACGCTCGCGTAATCGTTTACCGCCAATTCCTTGTCTGCCTCCATCCCCTGCTTCCTGCTGTAGTGGACCTGGTGACACCATGAAAAGACTGTGCTCAGCTGTCTGCTGGGTCTGCTGTTTTCCTACTACACAGTCTGAGACGGTAAACCCCAGACTGAGATCTGAGGGGTTCTGTCTTGCACTGTTGCTCCCCCCCCTCTCCCTCCCTCTGCCTCCCTCTCCCCTTTGATCCCTTCCGCCTCCTCCTCCTCCTCCTCCTCCAGCCTCTCTCTCTCCCCAGAGAGCCATCCTCCCTGCTGGCCCGGCTGTCCAGGGAAGGACCTGCTCTGGGGAGAGAGCTTTCTCCTTCCCCACAGTGGCCGGCAGACAGTGGCCCCTCCCCTCCTCCATATCTGCACCCCCCCCACCCCCCCCACCCAACCTCGCTCGCTACTTTCTCAATGAGCAGCCAGACCCAGACTGAGCAGCCCCACCCACACCCACCCACACCCACCCACATCCCTTCTTCCAGTTCACCCCCTCCCCCTCTCTCTGAGGCTAAACGAAATTCGATTGATTTGACTCCCCCTATGGGTAATTGTCTCTCCTGATGTGTGAGGCTAAATACTGTACACCAATGCTATCAACATCAATTGTGATTGTGTGAAGAACAGTTTACATTTCTGTGTGATTCCAAAACAGATGTCTTCACTCCCACACACTGTCTTGGATTTTCAATCCAAAATGTCTGGGATGAGATGTTTTGAAAGTGCGGTTTATGGAGCATTGGTGTCCCCTACTGGTCAGCTGTGAGAATGCTTCTGCTATTGTCATCAGAAGGAGTCAATAACCTTAAGCGACTCCTCGATAACCTTAATATCAGGATCCACGTTTATCTTCTGGGCCACAAACACATCCACTTGGTGTCTGTTGGAGCCGCAGGGAGGGACGGAGAACTGGTTCAATCTCCAACTGAAGAAGAGGAAGACACAGAGTCAAAGGTTTACCTCCTCGCTCATGTGAACATTTAGTATGTATGTACAGGAAAACACGGTACATTGAGGTTACGTTAACTATCATGTAACTATAGAACAATATTTACATGGATTACAGTACATATTAGTCAACATATACTCTACTGGTTTTGGTTAGCATTCATCTACAGTGTGGCTACAGTTGTTGTACAGAAATGTCCCAAGTGTCTCTTTCTCTGTGGTTTCAGGGAATTGTTTTCACGCCATATCAATAGACTCACGTCCTGTACTGTAATATCAAGTAACAATGTGCTGCAATTGCCTGTGATTCTGCCCGAATTAGGATGTCAGTTAGTTACCTCAACTTTTTACAGTTTGATTATAAATATTATTGCACATCCACATGAATTATCAGTAAAAGTATTAATTCATTAAAATAACAAAATATACTGATCTACATATACTGCAATTGAAATATCCACGTTATATTGTCTTACTGTTAGTCAGCCAGCATTTCATCCATGTGGAAAACGTTTTTGAAGAAGCTGATTTGAACTATGATGCCAGCTTTGTCAGTCAGCACTGTTCATCTGGTACCTACCATGTAATAGTGATATTCAACTCCATACAGTTTCCGGTTTTTGAAATAATCAAGCCACACAAACATAGATACACAGAGGGCCTCATTTATCAAGCCGTTTGCAACTGTTTCCAGGCGTTAATTGTTCGTAAAGACTGACTTCACCGATATGGGCTATTTACAAACGGGGCGCACTTGCGTAAAAATCGCAGATTGCGTGCCACATGAGCGAGTTGCGCTTTCAACATGCGTTCGTAGGGTTATGGGGAAGTGGGGGTTCTAACCAAATAGGTGGGAGGATACACGTAAAGTGCGCCTAATTATTTATTCTGCGATATTTACAAAGACTGCCAGGAAGAGTGCGCCTCTATTTTGCGGGGGAAATGTACCGCCTCCTGTGTGTATAAATGTACCTTATTCAATGGCAGCAGTGATCCGAGTAAGGTGAAGACATAAGACAATTTTCTTCCGAGGGTGTGGATGTTCTTCATGTTCTTATGCTTCATGATTTGGTTAACCAATGTTAACCGTTTATGATAATTGACCTATGCACTTTTGTAAAGCATTCTCTTGGAAGTCGCTTTGGATAAAAGCGTCTGCTAAATGAATACATGTAAATGTTCTGCACTGTAATATGTTCAGGTTTGCTGTTACTTCATGCACGTCACAAAATTTAAGCTTGCGCTTTCTTTTTTCCCGTAGGAAGATCCATGACAGAAACATGCTGGCCCGTTGTTCTTTTAGAGGCGCAATCATTGCGCTAGAGGGCGGAGTATGCGCTGATTGCCTGATGAGTGTCAGGTTTGATAAATACTACGCAAAATGAGGAAGCGTAGCATGCGCTACCGAACTCGCATAAACAGACGCAGCGTAAACTGCGCATGTGTTAGTAAATGAGGGCCAGAGATTCCAATAATAATAGTTAGATTTTTACCTCCGACCAGAATCTGGTAAGGCAAATCACAATGGTCTGTTTGATGTGGGGCGGGTTTAACACCATGACTACAGAGGAGTGCCGTTGAGGTATTTTCGATAACAACTAAGATGACGTTCATTGCTCTGATTGGTTGTATCTATCCAATTCTGTCCAAGAGGCATCTGTTGACAACGCCTCTTGGAAACTGAAAATGGACTGAGAGATTCCAGACTTAAACGGAATGCATTTGCAAATTGGTATAGAGACACCAGGCTAAATGTTACCAACTTTAAATTGTACTAAACCAAGTTCTGCCTTCCCATTGATATTTCATAAAAACGCTTTCTGGCGAAAGGTTTTGGGTGGTAATATGCTCATTAATTAGCCAGGTAACAAATAATGTCTATACATTCAGAATGCCCCATGATAAACGTTTTGTTTCCTGTATTTTTAAAATGACAAAACACATGCATTTTATTTTGATACATTTATTTAAGGGGTATTTTGTTACAAGAGACATTTGGATGCACCTTTGCCCATCTCTCTCTGTGATGTCAGACTACCTCACAAAGGCACTCATACATCAAAAAACAATTCTTCAAAAGGTTTTAACCACTAGAGGCAAAACGACCCAGGATTTACCACCAAATAATCAGAAATAATACTTCAATAAAGACCAGGATTGATGCATTTAGCCATGCATGAGTATTAACCATAGGTTTAGTGTCAAGAGAGTTTTTGGTCTTCAGTTAAAAATAGTGTTTTAACTCAAAAAAGAGGTTTCTGTGTTTATTTCATCCTTAATGAAAATGTTTCTCAATTATTATACGCAAAGCATACTTCCTATTTTCATCATGCTTATTATACCAACAATTTGTCTTACAGTAGTAGTAGGACAGTAGATAAACCAGATACACTCTAAACACATTTAGTTTTTACCTGGCTCCTTGTAGAAAATTAGAACTGATTCATGTTCATCAATGCTAATTTAAATACAGTTTTGGTCTGCCAGCAGTTCACATAGTTCATAAGTCAATATTTAATGTAATGGAAATCCTGTATAATTACTTATTTTCAGACTTCACTCCAGGAAGCGGTTAAAGGAGAGCTGGTGCTGGTCACATCGGGGCGGGGGGGGGGGGGGGGGGGGGCGGGGTCCTGGGTTCTTACTCTCCCTCAAAGAAGGGATGGTCCGCAAGACATCTGCAGGGCAAAACAAGTCTGTGTACTGAACATCTAAACACACTCATTCACAGGTGATAATTCAAAGCATTTGCAATGCGATCAACAACAGACCAAATGCAAGAGTGTCAAGTTTTTGCAGAACTTAATCACAAATCAGCAATACGCTACGGAACCATAATTCTTTTTTAAATACGATGACTACAGAAAAATATAATTTCATGAAAATAACTATTCCGGGTGTGACACGCCTGGATGAGAATATTTTATGCCTTAAACAAATAAACCAAAGTTACTCACCCCTCACGTTTACTGGCTAGCCACTGAACAAAGTCTTTAGCCTTGATCCTGTCCAGGTGACGGGTAAAGTCACTGGTGAATGTCCCATCTGAATGCCTTTTGTAGTTTTTAATGATGTCCTCTGCTTTGTCTACCTCATACATGTGCCACCTGGAAAACATAGGACCGATGAATGGCAATCCTCCAGCTGCTGTGTCGTGGCAGACGGCTTGTACCAGCGTAATGTCATTTATTTTACGTCAAGAAAAATTAGGGTTATACTAATTCCATTCATAGCTAATTACTTCAATTGACAGTTCAATGTGAAAAGTTTTAAGGAACTGTAAGCATTACGACAGAGCTGTACATCACAAGTTAGACAAGTTGATAAGTCATTGAGAAAAGTCCTTACCGGTGTGACTGTCTGGTGGTGTCGAGCACCACCATCTCTAGGCTGCCTGGACACAGCAGCAGCAGCAGCAGACACCACACAGGCACACACATCCCTAGAGCCATTTCTTTTTAAAGCAGAATCCTCTGTAACTCATTAAATATCCCACAGTACATACAATATCATAGCACTGAAGTTCTATTGGAAAATCAACATACAATCAGAAAGCGTGACGTTTGCCCAATAACCTGTTTTTCTGGTCTCTGTAGGGCACATGCAGCAATAGGAAGTTCCGAGGCGTGGAAGAGCTTCCCTCAAAGATGCTTTGAGAAGAAAAGGTGGGGTGGCCTGGCAAGCTGTTTACGTGCTGACTGTCCCCGTTACTTTATAGAGACTCCAGGT
Source organism: Hypomesus nipponensis (assembly GCF_054491055.1). Taxonomy (NCBI): domain Eukaryota; kingdom Metazoa; phylum Chordata; class Actinopteri; order Osmeriformes; family Osmeridae; genus Hypomesus; species Hypomesus nipponensis. The sequence continues at coordinate 5,420,432 of NC_140378.1, read as the reverse complement.
GTGCTAGTGTGACACCAAGGTCACTTACCACACTGCGCTGTAAGGTCCACAACGAGGCGCTGATGGCCCCTGTGCTCATTACGTTGCCGAGGACTGAGACTGGAGTTATTCAGACCCGACTGTGGTGTGAACCCTCCTCACAGGCCACCAGGTCAGAGTTCTCCATCACTGAACTGTTCCTCTGACTGCAGGTAGCAGGTGTGCACAAGCATCGTCTGTTCTCTGTAAGCACGGTGTATCGCTCATTTGCTGGATTATTAGACATAGAGGGAATGGGATGGGATGGAGAATGGGTTTTCTTGTGTGTCATTGTTTTTCCACAATCGGTCAAATTGTAAAGAGTCAATTTGCCCTCCCTGTCGAACGTTATGCTTCACAGCTGATGTAATGTCGTCCTCACAAGTACATTTCTTCAACTTGTGTGAAGATATCAATTTGACCATTTGAAAACCTTTCAACATTTCCGACATAGATAGTAAAAGTTACCAGCTGTCGTGGGTTTTTGATAAGAGAGCATGTGATTTGCAAATCATCCTGTGCCATCTATCTCTTGTCTCTCTTTTTCGTCTGTCCCTCATTAGGCTCCCGGCTCTGACCCGTGGCTATGACCCCTGGGTCGGGGCCTGTGGTTTCAGTGCTCTGGGGAGGTGAGAACTGGTGCCTGTCACGGAGGCACCAGGCCAGCAGCCCAGCCAGCCCACAGCAGTAATTGGGTTCTGAGTCAGGCCAGATGCCTTTGGGTTTACCTGCCCCAGTCTGTTGTGTGTCCTGGGTGGTGACCACAAACTTGACAGAGGGGACAAGGTGAACTTGTGCTGTCAATACTCATGTAACACTTACCACCATCCCTCCTGTCACTGGGTTCAGCACAGTCACCTGTGACGGCAGTGGGTCATTGGGCGCTTGTGTTTTTTTTTTTTTTTTTTACTTTAATTGCAAATATGCAATCATAAATTGATAATACGTTCGATTCGAAGAGGTCAAATTACTCAGCAAATACACCGCTCGCTAGTTTTCTGTATTGGTGAGAAAGTAAACACGTTCAACTAATTACCGAAATGAGAAATTGCAATCGTATTTTATCTCTATGCCACATGTTGTTCTAATGTTTCGATAAAGAATTTAACCAAGACTATGTATTGCTTGCATGACTCTTATCTGGATATTTCCTATTCTAACATTTATCGAACAACGAGGCAGGTTTGTTTAATGTCTCCTTTTTCGAATCAGGAGACCCATTATTTCATGCATAGTCTTCCATTTCTTCTATTAGAACCACTTGTAGCATTACACTTAACCTCAAAACTATGAACAGGAAAATGCATTTCTAGATATCGACCACCAGGTGTCAGCCCTGCTCTAAGTAAGACTATCGCCTCAAAACTGGTCTTTTTTCATGCTTTTGTAATCATATAAACTTTTAAGCCTTATAGACCATGGAAATTGGACGCAGTTGCCAAACAAGTCATTTTCTAATTAATCAATGTTTAGTCTACCCGAGGGCATGTTCAGTGCCACAGTTTTCGATAGTCATACATTTAATACAAATGTTACCACAGCCAATAAGCCTAAATGTAAAAAGAAAAACTGACAACCATTTGAAATGTTGGATCTTGGGGAAAAAGATTGTCATTCAGGAGTTTTCACACTGCTATTCCCTCAAACTGTTCATTTTTGTGAACATACTTGCATTCTTTATTATTGACGCATAATCCCTCCACGACGTCTGTGAAAACATGTAGGCCTACATGAAGCGTAACATGGCCAGGAACTTTGATGATCATCTTTGTCCTTGGTTAAATTAATTCGGACAAGTCTGTATAAACACGCAGCGGGTCATTTGGACAGGATCCCTTTCCTGGCTTTCACACACACTCTGCTCCTTATGGACCATCTCCTTGGAGCTGGGACGCAAATTGGAGTTCATATCTGATACACATTCTGGCAGCCTAGAGAGAACATGCTCCGTCCAGAGAGTTCACAGCTGAGGGTCATCATGAGAAGACCAGGAACTGCCACTGCTGGAACAGAAACGCAGCCAGCTAGCCTGGGTTAAGCATCAGTGAGTCTTCTATGACACCACCCACAGGAGCTCCCCTTGGCTGGTGGAGGGCTATTTGTTTCCCCATCCCTGCCGTTGCTATTTTCATTTTCTGCATGGCTGCTGAACTGCTCCATTGCACCCCAGCTCGAGATGGTCCGCATACCAGAGTTAAGCGTCACCGATCTGGTGGGCCTTCTCACTGGAGACATACAAGCTTGACTCGTACCTCTATTGCACTCGACGTGATGGCTTCGTATTGGTTTCATTTCTTTAATTAATAATCTGTATTCCATTTCCCTGCAGGTCTGGACGTACATCGTGGTGGAGAGGAGAGTGGAGCAGAATATTGATTCTGCAACGGAAGATGATCCCACATGAAAGACACTGGGCTTCCCTGTGAGGTGATAACGGTCGGCCATTTCCTTGTTGTGGTTGGAAAGCTACATCTCTGAATCGTGGTTGACAGAACACATCTTAGAATTGATCTCGTAATAACAAATAACTCCTATGGTATGGCAAAACAACACTTTGAAATACTAGAACGGTACCAAGCGATGCCGATCACGCCAATAAACATCATGAGGTCAGCAGTTCTACCCTGTCATTCTTCCAATTTATTTAGCTTGTTAATGATAGGCTATCAGATTCCTATCTCTCTTTCCTGCTTGCTCCCCTCTCTCGCTCCGCGCTATAGCCTGGAGGAGTGTGGTGGCCAGCATCTGGAGCCAGGCTGTTCAATGGCATCCATTCTTACGGGGGCCCGCGGTCCAGCGAGCGCACCGAAAGCATGAGCGCACCGCAGAGCCTCTGGGGTCAGTGTGTGGGGGAGAAACACGTGGTTTATCACCAAACTCAACCCTGTAGCTGTAGCGCCATCCCCGCTACACTTCATGTCCTTGCCTTGCCGCCCTTTGCCTCTTCCTGCCTCCCTTTCCCCTCGCGGTCGCTGTGGAAACCTTGAGCACAGGTCAAGTTGTATAAATGAAATAGAGAAGGGCAAGTGCTTGGATTGGGGGAGACAGATTTATAGGAAACATGGAATACCCCACGCACCTAGGCCGGGGATGGCGGAGAAGCTAGATAGATAAAGATTGCTGCTCGGACTTGTAACGAGATCATAAAGGCTGAACGGAGCTTCCCAGCGAGAAACGAGTTCTGTGCCTTGCAGGGGACCCACAGGGGAGGTTGCTCCTGGCAGCAGCCAAGTTTTGGATGTGGTGAGAGAAAGAGAGAGAGAGAAGGAGAGAGAGAGGGAGAGAGAAAGAGAAAGAGAAAGAGGGAGAGGGAGAGAGGTAGGGAGGGAGGGAGGGAGGGAGGGAGAGAGAGAAAGAGGGAGAGAGAGAGAGAGAGAGAGAAAGAGAGAGAAGGAGAGAGAGAGGGAGAGAGAAAGAGAAAGAGGGAGAGGGAGAGGGAGAGGGAGAGAGGTAGGGAGGGAGGGAGGGAGGGAGGGAGGGAGGGAGAGAGAGAAAGAGGGAGAGAGAGAGAGAGAGAGAGAGAGAGAGAGAGAGAGAGAGAGAGAGAGAGAGAGAGAGAGAGAGAGAGAGAGAGAGAGAGAGAGAGAGAGGGGAGAGGGAGAGACAGAGAGAGAGGTAGGGAGGGAGGGAGGGAGGGAGGGAGGGAGGGAGGGAGGGAGGGAGGGAGGGAGGGAGGGAGGGAGGGAGGGAGGGAGGGAGGGAGGGAGGGAGGGAGGGAGTGCAGCAGCTGAGTCTATTTTCAGGGGTTTGGATGAAACTCAGGACAACTGGAGTTATAGGCCCCACTAATGGCCTACCAGACCCCCAAAGTCATATCTCCTGGCCATTGAAAGAGACGCATCATTACTTGTTCTTCCTCTGAAGTTTTTCAGTCTAACAGTCACCCATCACATTTGATTATTGGTCTTTTTTTTTTTACTCTGGATTTATCTACCCTACCACAGAGCCAAACTGAGCCCCTGTTAAGAGTGCCTTATCTAAACATTTAAGCTGGTCATTCATTAGCAAAGTTTCCTAGTTGGCTAATGACTTTATCCAATTTCTTTAACTATTCCCCTGCGTTTTTCTTTTGAAGACCTCCCAGTCTCTTTCTCTATTGATCTGGTGTCTGTGAATCGAGGATTCTCGTGTCGTTGGCTTGGCGCTGCTTGGAGATGTTGGATCAATGTGTTTGTGTGTGTGCAGGGAGCGGAGGTGTGGGGCGTGAGCTGCTGGGGCTCATGAGATTGTAAGTATCTTGGAGGAAGAGGTAATGAAATGTAAGGGGTCCGGCACTGTCGGAGCCAAAGGGAGTGTGCAGGGCAGATTGCCGCCTGGCAAGCTGGCTATCTTCCCCCTCTAACCCCTCTCTCTGGCCTCTGTGTGTGCGTGTGTGTTGGGGGGGGTGGGGGGGGGGTTACGTGTGTGTTTATTCGGACACACTGCTACCAGATGCATCTTTCTCTGTGGCCTTGAGTGTTTGTTCTTTTGGCTACTCCAACAGCAGTGACACTCTACAATAGGTTTTGCTGAGACAGTGGGATCGCCCTCGCTGCAGCACGTTACAAGAGGCAGGGTGTGACGCTCAGTTTTCAACTCTCTGCTGATAATGCTTATCTCTGGCACGAGGAATACAAATAGGATCCTGGTATAGTCCAAACAAGGCCAACTGTACATTTCGTCTCTGAAAGGCAGAGCTTAGCCTGACAATATAATGACTTGGCCATGACGGCAGGGTCACGTTGGTGCATGCTTTCAAAAAGCCCAAAATGCATTTGATTCCGTTCTCCTTTTTTTTTCCGCCTATCTTGCCGGTGCAAATCCCCACAAATATCCCCTCTCTGAATCCCCAACCTCCTGGCTGAGCCTTCGAATCATGATATCGGTGCATAAGCCCTATATGTATTCCATTGTGATTTGATTTGGAGAGCAGAAATGGCAGATTAGTCCTAAATCCTCCCAAGTAGATTATCCACTCATCTCGCGAGCTCATGCGTCGCAGGGCTCCTTGTAATTGCCGCTGGCGCCCGAGGGGCCGGAGGTGCCCGGCTTTGTACGCAGCCTCGCAAAAATAAGGGCCGCTGTTCTCCAACAATGCCATTCAGGCCCTCGCTTATTAAAAGTGCTGTTGACCCTGGCTTTTCCCCTGTGCGCCTCTTCCTATTGTGTCCCCCCTGATTGGTGTTGAGTGGGTGGGGGGGAGGGGGGGGGAGGTCACCTAAGCCCGTGCGTGGAGAGCGGGGTGAGGTGCGCAGGGGGCTAAACGTTAACATGCATTTGTTTGACTTCACCCAGGGGCTCGGTGCCTTGCTCGAACACGCGGGCCCGCTTTTCCTCCAGGGACGGAGGCAGCCCTGTCCCCCGCCCCGCCCCCCCTGGCACCCCTGCAGATACACAGTCGCACACACGTGGATCAAGTACAGTCCAAAAACCATCCATATACATACACATACTTAATCTACTCGAATTTAGGCCTTTACACGTTTGGCTAGAGTCAGTGTTGTTGGACCTGGTTTCACCAAAATAGAACAGCAAATCATTGAAAAACGACCCAGTTTATAGCCAAGTCTTGTTTTGGCTGCACTATGGACCTATTTTTCTCCCTTGTGCCACAGATAAAAATAATCAGCATGAGTATACGAAAACGCAAGTAATGCTAAACCAAACTATGGGTTGGATGAGGGGATTTTGATGAACCAGTGAGTGGGGTGGTGAGTTTGGGCAGAGCCGAGGCCCAGGGTGGGTGAGGCTAATGAACATGTAGGAGGGGGACGTTGCTCCTCTGTTGACTTATTGATCCGACAGCCATGAAGTAGTGGGTCAATGGGGGTTCTTCTATTTCTTCGCCTCTTCTGACCAAAAGAGTCAGGGGAACCCCAATAGAGACGTGCCATACCTCAGAGAGAGAAAAAGACGAGAAAGAGAGTCCTTAGATTGTGCTAAGATGACACGAATGAGCCAATCCTTGGTTGAGATTTTACATGGAACTCAGTCGTCATTCTGCTTGGGCTAGCTGGAAATGCTGTTCTCTCGATATCGTCCAAAGTTTCAAGAGTTGCCATTGTCCTCTGTGACCCTGAGACATCCGTCATTGACACATTCGGGTGCGTTTGTGCTGACTCGACGCTCAGTCGGTGGATAGTCTTCTCTCCTGGGTGGAACTGTGGAGAAGCTGTGTCTCAGCACTGCTTTAATTCACCAAATGATGAAATAGTTAGCCATTGATTCTTGTGGTAAACATTCTTTGCATTCAAAAAGCTTTTCTCTCTCTGTCACTCTCTGTCATTCTCTCTCTCTCAACTCCCCCCCCCCCCTTCTCTCTGTCTCTGTCTCTTACAGTTTAACCCATTCCTCAAACTCCCTTGTGTGTGGTGTGTATGTTGGTGGTAGTTCCGGGTAACTTATTGAAACGAGTGAATGAGTGTGTGTGTAAGTAGAGTGAACGAGTGAACGAGAGAGAGAGAGAGAGAGAGAGAGAGAGAGAGAGAGAGAGAGAGAGAGAGAGAGAGAGAGAGAGAGAGAGAGAGAGAGAGAGAGAGAGAGAGAGAGAGAGAGAGAGAGAGAGAGAGAGAGAGAGAGAGAGAGAGAGAGGAGAGAGGGAGAGAGGGAGAGAGGGGAGAGAATGGAGCAGGCAGTGGCAGGAAGGCCCAGAGATGAATGATTGTCTGTTAGTTCTCTCACCCATTACCCAGGCACAGCCATTGTTGGGCTCACATCCACACTGCGGCTGTGACTGACAGGGCTGACAGGTCGGCTGGGTTAGGGTTTGCCACATGTTGAGCACCTCAATGCGGAGCGCCGCGGTGCCGCAGAAAGTGCTGAGCTCAGCGCGGTGAAGAGCAGTGTGGTGTTAAAGACCTCAGTGCTACAGGGTCACAATGGCTGGGCCGCCCTGGCTGCCCGGCATTGCTGCTGGAAATAGATCATTAAGCAACATCCCACAAGAGGGAGTGCAGGAATACTAAATATGGACACGGCTGTGATTCGGTCAAAGGTACAAATTTGGTCGTTCTATAACACAAGAGGCAACAATACTCTCAGGACCATTTATTAGTTAACAGTGAGAAGCGACAACGGATAATGATTTGTTTGTTGATTTGATCGTTTATTTGACTCAGCTAGCACAAGATAGTTCAGGAAGTGGACTGGGATGGACTGTTGCCAACACTTTAAACATTTTCCTGCACACTGTGTAGGTCCTGTTGCAGACCAACAACTATGTAACGTGTGTTTTCATTTATTGTGTAGCCAGTAGAAATATATTTACCTTTGGTGGCCAAAGTTTGTTCAATCTTAGATAGCTATCGTGTATGGTTAAAAGTTCCAGTGCTGTTATCCTGTTATATCAGCACTCACGGAATGCCTTTTGTCCAATCAAATCACTTAGTTGGAACCAATTGTTGTGTAAATACTGTACATAGACATGTATTGTTTTTTGAGGGGGAAATTGCACCCCAATTTTTTTTGTATGTTGCTATGGACATCATTCCAGAATCATGCCACGCAAAGTGCAGTGATTCCAGTTTTTAGTTTTGTAGTCGAAGTGTGTGACCTTGGTCGTAAGCCATGTCCACTGAGCGGCTGATGTGATTGAGTCGACCTGAGACAGTGCAAGAGAGAGACAACGAGTGTATGAGTGTGCGTGTGTGCAAATGTGTGTATGTCCGTCCCTCTGTGCGTGCCCGCCTGACTGACAGGCCGGTGGGAACACCGCCGGGCGTCCGTGGAGAACCCCTGGCACCCCACAAAGACGCCCCCCCCCCCCCCCCCTCGACAACAGTCGGCCACGCCTCCACCCTCGCCGCCGCCCCCAGCCGCCCTCTGGGCCCGCACGCACACCCCCCAGCGCAGGCCAGGCCGCCAGGCTCCAGGCCGCCGGAGGTTGGGGCGTGCGGGCCGTCTCTGGTGGATCTCAGGGTATCCCAGGCCGGGGCAGGAGGCAGAGAGGAGGCTGAGGAGAGAACAATGTCTGGGGCCATCTGTCATGCGTGGCTGCACTCCCCTCCACTCACAATAGGGCCAGGGGACCAGCCAGTGGTGGCTTTCTTTTTTTTTTCACCTCCCTTTTTTTTCCGGGGACACTTCTGCCCCTCACAATAGGCCTTTTGTCTCCAACCCGCTTTTGCCAACGTTTAACCCTTCCAGCCTGCTCCCTTTCTGCCTTCCCCTCTGTCTCCAGTGGAAAACAAAACACAGTTGAAACGGCGACTATTCACCTCCCCGCGCTTCTGTTTCTCATTATGACTTCTGGCTCCGTCTCTAGCTGTGCTGCCTTGTTTATGTGTGTGAGTGAGTGTGTTTGTGTGTGTGTGCGTATGTGTGAGAGTGTGTGTGTGTGTGTGAGTGTGTGTGTGTGGCGTGTCTTTCTCTTTAGATGTTTTGTGTGTATGTGTGTGAAAGAGGGGATGCAACAGAGGTCTTCCTGGTGGGCTCTCCGTATGGGAAGGAAACAAGACAAAGGCTCATGCTCCAGTGCCCACTCAGCACCTCCACAGATCTCATGGCCGCCCGCAGCACATCAACATACTAGTCTAGCCTCTGGCCTTTAGACGCCATCTTCACACCCCTCAACCCCAACCCCACCTAACCCCACCTAACCCCTAGCCCCCGAGCCCTAATCTGCCTTTTACCTGTGGCCTCCTCTCCCCGTCGCCCTCCCCTCCTGTGTCGCCAGCCCCTCCCACCCTCGCCCCCGTCGACTGGTTTCCGGGAAGTCGGGTCACTAAGACGGCATCACAAACGCGTGATCCGTCTGCCCCGGCAACGCAAATCCCCCTTTGCCGTGTTGGGTGATACATGTCAGCGTATTGACCAGCGTAGGAGCGCCAACGGACGGCTTGTAAATACCTGGAAGAGCTGAGATGCCCAGGCCTATTGATTCACCCTCAGTTCTGTTTGTCGAGTGAGGGCCGCCTTGCCCGGGATGTAATTATAGTCAGGTCTTCAGGAGCTGTCTCTTTTCCTGCTGTTTTCAACACTCAAGTCCGGCGGATGTAAATTGCAAATTGATTTCCAACCCCGCCCGCCCACCCTGTTCGCCACCCCCACCCCCAACCCGCCCGCCCCCGCCCCTCTTTGATGGGGACTTAAGAGGTCCAGGCCAGTCCTCGATTGATTTGAGTCAGATTGCAATTTATTTCTGCTGTCGGCGACTATAGTTTATTTTTACGGGGGAAACTTCCAGATACACTGAGGTGAATTTGTCACCTTTTTTCCCTCGCGATGGCGAGAGCGTTGACCAGCCGATTACCGGGTGCTCCCATCATCGTCAGCATCTACTTACTGTACAGTAAGCCTCATACTGCACACGGTAAGCCCCAGGGGAGACTACAACACGTTGCCAATCTCGATCATCTTGATCTTAATCTCAGGTTGGGAGTGGGGGTTGGGAGGCGGAAGGGAGGGAGGGAGCAGGAGGGGGGAAGGGAGCAGGAGGGAGGGAGGGAGTAAGAGGGGGAGGGAGCGGGAGGGAAGGGAGGGAGGGAGCAGGAGGGGGGAGGGAGTGGGGGGAGGGAGGGAGCAGCAGGGGGAGGGAGGGAGCGGGAGGGAAGGGAGGGAGCAGGAGGGAGGGAGCAGGAGGGAGGGAGCAGGAGGGGGGAGGGAGGGAGCGGGAAGGGAGGAGGGAGGGAGGGAGCAGGAGGGAGGGAGCAGGAGGGAGGGAGCAGGAGGGGGGAGGGAGGGAGCGGGAAGGGAGGAGGGAGGGAGGGAGCAGGAGGGAGGGAGCAGGAGGGAGGGAGCAGGAGGGGGGGAGGGAGCAGGAAGGAGGGAGCAGGAGGGAGGTAGCAGGAGGGGGGAGGGAGCAGGAAGGAGGGAGCAGGAGGGGAGGAGGGAGGGAGCAGGAGGGAAGGGAGGGAGGGAGCAGGAGGGGAGGAGGGAGGGAACAGGAGGGAGGGAGCAGGAGGGGGGAGCAGGAGTGGGGGGACTGGAGGGGGGGGGGCATCAGGGAGGGAGGGAGGGACTGGCTGGAGGGGAGGCCGGAGGGCCAGCATGGTTGAAGATAATATTATTTACAACCCCCGGAGATTGTGTTTCAGTTCCCATGCTTGGCCGAGCACCATCACGGAGTGACTGGACCTGCAGCTCTGTGCTCCACCACTCCTGGACCTCACAGCTCTGTGCTCCACCACTCCTGGGCCTCACAGCTCTGTGCTCCACCACTCCTGGACCTGCAGCTCTGTGCTCCACCACTCCTGGACCTGCAGCTCTGTGCTCCACCACTCCTGGACCTGCAGCTCTGTGCTCCACCACTCCTGGACCTGCAGCTCTGTGCTCCACCACTCCTGGACCTCACAGCTCTGTGCTCCACCACTCCTGGACCTGACAGCTAATTGTTCCCAGCTGCCAGTTGACGGTGAACAAAGGGGCCATTTGAAATCGGGATGATGTTGATTGTAACACCGTCGGCCCCCCTAATAGGACGTTGATCCCAGAAAAGGTGGCATCTGTGTACAGCTGTGTGTCACACAGGTCGTGTGTGTGATTACTAAATACCAGCATGGCCGTAATCACCTCGGCCTTGATTGCTTTTACATAACAGTTCTACAAGCGCCATCCTTCAACAAAGTGACAACAGAACATGATTAGTTTGTTTATTTAATCTGTCAAGTATCCACACTCACAGAATGCATCTCGTCCAATCAAATGACTTGGTCGGAACTAACTGCTGTTCAAGTGTCAATAAGGAACAGGTCGATATTGGGAGCTGGTACTGTATATTACCCATATCAATGCAGTTTGTGAAATCCACTTGAGTGTCCAGGGGTACACCCACAGCACATATGTGACTATAGGGGACCTTCCTAGTCATGAACCTGCACTTCATCAGCTGTAGATACATCAAACGTCCACTTACACAGGGGGGGAAGAAAAAATTCACCAGACTGCTTTATCTTGACTGTGTTTTTTCAACTGTGGCACACATACCTTTCACCCTCTCAGGCTGGAACGAGCTTCGACAGGAGAGGAGGTCCAGGGGCCGAGAGCGAGAGAGAGCACGTGTGTTCTGGAAGAGTCAGAGAGTGCGGTGATATGGAAGCGTGTCTGTGGAGAGATTACATTCTTGTCTTCTCCCCTGTCAGCATAAATATTTAAGTGAACCTGTCAGTGCCTCCACTCCCTGTGTACACTCTGAGAGTGCTAGGCCGCACTGGCCCAGCCGTGAGGAGGAGGACGGGGTTTATGTGTGTGTGTGTGTGACTGCTGGTGTGTGTTTGACTGCTTGTGTGTGTGTGTGTGTGTGTGTGTGTGTAAATGAATGAAAGCGCGAGAGCGTGTGTAACACCGTTTGCTCAACAGAGTGTTTTTGTACTCCTGTGTGGGTGTGTGTTCGTGAGAGAGTGTATGTGTGGGCCTGTACCCCCCCCCCCCCCCCAGGTGTGTCGTTATGACAGCTCTCTCCTCATCTTGGGCGTGTTCTGACAGACGCTCGGTTGAGGCCTGGAGTATCTGTGAAGACTCAAGCTTACATGCTGCTACCTGTGTGTGTGTGTTGTTTATGCGTGCGTGTGTGTTGAATGGAAAGACCACAAGCGGTTCTGTCTACAATCATATTTCTTGCATCCTCCAAAGACAAGAAAGCCAGATCATCGAAATGTGTTCCAGTTTAGCCAGTCACTAGGTCTATCCCATGCTAACCAGGGCCAGCAGGCATCACGGAAAGCCGTTCATAAGTAAGTAAGTAAGACTTTATTTATATAGCAGCCCTAACCCTAACCCTATAAACCGAACCATGCTGACGCGTGGCTAACAGCCTCAGCAGCGACAGGTAGACTCCTCAGTGACAGTGCAGGAGAGAGACGAGGCGATCGGCAGTAAAGACGTCCTCCTCTCCACCAACAGATCGACCAGCACCATCTGCGACGAGCCCCGAGCCAATTATCCCCTATCACGTCCCTGCTGCCCATCACCAGAGCCCACGTCACCTGAGATCAGGAGCAGCCCGCACCTGCTAGGGTCAGTCCGCACCGGGGAGACCGCATGGCAGCGCCGCCCGCTCACTGTCGGCCTCCAATCAGGGGTAGGAATGTCGTAAAAAGGCGTGCAGCTGAACAGGGCCATAAGCCACGCCAGTAGAGCGAGAGGCCGTAAACCACCACTGCCCCTCTGCCCCCCTGAAGGTCAGCAGCAAAGGCCTCCAGCTGGGTCCCGGCCCGGCTTCCCCTCCTCTGCCCTCCTCCAATCGTCCACCAGTTCCGTTTCTGTCGCAGCCCCCCGCCTCAAAGGCAGGGTGTCCCTCTGCTACGTTTCCTTCCACAGGGCCCTTGTCGTGTGATCGTAACCTTCTGCTCTGGACTGTTTCTGCCTGTGACTACTTTGCAACCTCTCTCCCAATAGATTCCCCGAGATTTTTTTATTTAGATATATTCCACTTTGTCATAGTGATTGGCCTCTTCTTTCCTTGACCCTGTTGTCAGTTATGAGCTTGCTCGGCACAGTTTTATTGCTGTAATAGACTTAAGGTGAGAGAAAGGACAGCAGGCAGTCGAATGGCAAAGATATATCTCCAATGTTTGTGGGGTAGCATGCAGTACCATAACCAAAACAAACTGAAGCTTTATGGAGAATGGACTAGAATTTGACATGGTTTCATGTGTTCTGTATACCGAGTGGTTTATAGCTTTTCATTTCTTTCTCTCTCTCTCTTTCTCTTTCTCTTTCTCTTTCTCTCTCTCTTTCTGTCTGTCTGTCTGTCTGTCTGTCTGTCTGTCTGTCTGTCTCTCTCTCTCTCTCTCTCTCTCTCTTCTCTCTTTTTCTCTCTCCTTGGAGCACATTTGCTGACCAACAAAAAAAGAAGATGAATGTTTCCATTTCAAATGGAGAGCCCCCTTTTTTTCTCAAGCCTGCATCAGCTGTGCCGTTGCCACAGAGAAAGAGCAAACCTTCCAGGTGGCGCGGCTCCCAGAGACGGCCCAGCTCTGAAGCTGTCAGAATGAAAGGTAACCAACAAACAGCAGTCGCCAGGACTGAATGAGCCCCTGTTTGTGTGTATGGGTGTGTGTATTTGTGTATGTGTGTGTGTGTAGGGAGGGGGGGGGGTGTTGGTGTATGTGTGTGTGTGCCTGACTTACAGATAGGCTCTTTGTCCCAAACAAAATGCACCAAAAGTATGATGATGATAGTCAAGTGGGAAAAGGACAGCAATGAACATTGTCCTCCTCCATCCCTCGCAGACCCTGTCCTTTATGTACAAGTGAGGTGAACACATTGGAACAGTGAATAGAATAGCTTTGACTCTGTGCTCGTGTGCCTAATTATGTGTGCTCATGTGGGGGGTGCAGATTAGCTCAAGGCTGACGGCCCTCGGAATCCTGACCTTGTGACATTGCGTCGTGTGCACACCTTTGTCATCAGCGCTGATTTCTTTGGATGTCGGTGACATATGGAATTCTTTCTTTTTTGTTCTCGTCGGTCGCAAACGTAGTGTGCGCTGTCTTGTGTCCCCCCCCCCCCCCCCCCCTCCGGCACACCGCAGGAGCCTTTGTTCTGCAATCAGGAAAACTAAAAAGGACAAATATCGCTGGCTTGTCCGTCAGAATCACACGGAGCGTGGAGGAGGCCTTTAAAGTCGGGCTGCCTCCTGTCTCCCTGGTGGAGGCTCTCCTCTGCAAGGTGCCATTAAGCTATCAAGGATGTGGCCTGTGAGCCCTGCGAACACTGTCCAGAGCTGGGCACATTCCTCCAGGCTGGGGGAGGTCTGACAAGAAGAGGGGGGGGGGGTTGGAATAGTGGAGAGGAGGATAGGATGATGATGGACAGACATTGGGTTAGGTGGGGGGTGGGGTGGTGTGGAGGGGGTGGGGTGGTGTGGAGGGGGTGGGGGGTGTGGAGGGGGTGGGGGGTGTGGAGGGGGTGGGGGGTGGGGTACTGGGGAATATAAGGCAGGCTGGACCTGGAGGAGCCTCCCTGCTTCTCTCTGATCTGATCTATGGAGTGGGAGCGGAGGGGGGGGGGGGGGGTCAGAGCACAGTACCGCAGACGACACAGGCCAGGCCCTGATCCAGATGCCCAGCTGCCTACCAGTTCCAGGAACACACGCCAACGCCTTGCACTTTCACAGATGAGTCGAGGTTATGTGGCCAGAGCTTGCTTGCTTTTAACAAGCGAGCTTTCAAATAGCCAAGAATAGATGTTTCGCCCTGTTCCTCGGTCAAGTATCCTTTAGTCTATCTCACGACCACGTCAGTGCCAGCTTGTAAGCAAGCCCGTGGCAAATTATGCATCCTATTTGAAAAACGAATGATTACGTTGTATTACAATTTCTAGTTTTGTGGCTGTTTCAATCCAAGTAATGCGCGGTGGTAAATATGTATGGAGAAATGAGAAAGCAATATAACTTAATTGAGCAGAAAAGCACTCCATCACAACCTGGGGTTATAGCTGGTAAGATTGGGCTTCCACAGCGTTTGATCTCCTCCTAATAGACAAAGCAAGCCCTGGCTCACAGCTTTAAATCACAATGAGGGAGAAACATTGCAGTATCTAATAGGGAATTCCCTCTCTCATACACACACACACACAAACACACACACGCGCACACATACACACACACAAACACGCGCACACTCCCAGTATCAGTGCATGCATCCATTCGCCATTACAAAGAGACGCCAGGGGCTTACAGAATATCAGACAGATTACATGGAAATACATTTCCCTCTCCCTAAGTGCATTTAGCTTTGACTAATGATCAAACTATTCTTCCCATGCTCTTTATCCCAAACACAAATCTGGTTTTCTGCTCCTCCATTCTCTTCTTTTTGTCTCTCTCTCTTTTTCCACTTTTTTTTACCCTCCCTCCCTCCCTCTCCCCCCCCCCCCCCCCTCTCTCTCTCTCTCTCTCTCTCTCTCATTCTCTCTCTCACACACACATACAGTTTTTCTGTCTCTATCCTCTCCTCCACTCTGACTCCCTCTCCTGCCCTTGTCCTCCCACCTCTCTGGTGAACACATAAGCCGCTTCGCACCGTTGGTGGAGGGAGTCATTAGCTTTCCGGAAATTTGGGTTTCGTTTCTTCCCTTCTTTTTTCCGGACAGGAACAAAGGGAGAAACATTCAATAATTATTGATTTGAAGGCACAGAACTTTTACTGGAGATCCCATTTAATCACAAAAGCTGATTTATTATAGCCTGTCTGACAATCCCATTAAATTGCTGTCTAGCTAATCAAGTCCTCTCTCTCCTGGAGGACTAATCTTTTATGTGGCCAGCAGAACAGATCCCCATGGTAACAGGATTGAGACTGGGAGGCCCCTAGCTACCACCCTACCAGACCGTAAAAAAATTATAACACAAGATGTTGTGTTTGTGGCTCCCCTTCACTATACCACATGCAACACAAGGAAAACAGACACATAGTATCTAGAATTGGATTCCTGTTAGTGTTTTTGTGTTTTGTTTTGCTGTCAGGCAAACTCGTCTGGCCTGAAATACAACAGTTCATAGAACTGTTGACTCCTGGAACCAGACACAGCACCTGCGTTCCTCCACTTCAAAACCATTGATCTTTTTAACTCATCTTCATTTGAGGCTTAGTCTAATCCTGTAGGAATCCTGTAGAACATGGACGCCGGTGTTGTGGACTAAAGTGGCATTAGTTTACTAGCGTGCTGGGTTTGCTATGTGTGCTTGGTGTTCAGCCTGCATTCTGTTTACATTCTGCTAAGATACTGTGTGAGGGGCGTGATTCCCCTCCACTTCTGGACTGCAAGTCCCCCCTGTCTGTCTGACCTGCTTGGGGCTTGGGTTTGCCACAAATCCTCAGTGGAATCAGCAGCTGTTCCCAGAGAGAAAGTAAACACTGTACACTCTGTGTGTTTGTGTGTTTCCATGCGAGGTTCGTGCCTGCAGATGTGTTCGCCTGTGCCTCAGTGTGTAGGCTACAGCTCCTGTTTGACTTTAAATAAATTGATCTGAGCGAAGCCACAGAGGGCCCTAAACCCGTTCATAATGAAATTGTACTATTAAACCTTTACGTTTGGCCGCCAGTGGGCTGTGTGTGTGTGGCCAGGCCTTTCTTTACGAGTCACTCCTTCATTGTGCTGTGGCCCATCCAGTAAATGAAGTGAAACCACCAACCGAAATGATGATGGAAACCTAGAGACACTTGATTGAGTTTTATGACTCTGCAGATAAAAATTTCACTGGGTCTTTCCTATTGATTGTCTTTCTAGGAAGGTAACAACTGTAGGGAAATAAAAATAACATATTTTTTTCCCCCCTTTGAGGGGATTCCTCATAAAAAAATAAAACATCTTTATCTTTGCACTGTCCTTACCAAGGAATGTGTCGACTGCATTTTTTCCATCTGAGGAAAGACATCCAGTTTAACCTTGCACCTGATGGAGAGTTGCAATAGCTTCTCATGCTACCTAAGGAATTCAATACAGTCAATAATTCAGTGTCATTCAGAGCCAGCTCATTATTTGTTTGTCATGAAGTGGGAAAGCTAATCCCACAGTGGTGTCTATGTTCCTTGCAGGGTCTCGTGTATCAATAAAGATTTGCGTGCTTATATCAGTCTGGAAGTGGCACAGTCTGGGCCGTGTATCCCAGACGGTAGTTTGCATTTATTTGTCTTTTTTTCATTCTTGTTGTTACTTCAGAGCCTACTGTGGCTCCTGTCCTTCCTCTAGTTTTTCTCCCTGACCTGTTCTCTCCTCCTCTGCCAGGCCTGGTGCTCCTGGTAGAAACTTCTGGCTGCAACCTCTAACCAGCCACTTCCCGGAGAAGGACGCCTGCTGTGCAGCAGACTGAGGCAGCCCGGCCAGGCCAGAGCGCGGTGCAGACGAGACCTCTGCTCAGCCTTCAAAAAAAAAAGAAGCCAGCTCAGCACCCCTGTCCCTCAGTGGACCCTGCATTGATTTGATCTCCTTACTTCTTCCCCGACTGACAGAGATACAGTGTGTCAGACTTGCTCAATACCACACCCTTTCGAATCCAGTCCAAAAATCCGGACCCGTTCTCCAACGCGGACGTCGGGAGTTGTGTTTTCTGTGTTGGTGTCGCAGAGATATCCCGACCCTGATTCAATCCAGGTTCCACTTTGATAAGATGGATAGCGTGTTTTCCCTCGCTGCATTTGCATATAGTGAGGTGGGCTCTCAGCAGAAGGATCAAGTCAATCTATGAGTGTCCCAAGCTGGAGCCATGCCAGTAAGACTGTCGATTCCATTAAAGGTGGGCCAGATGTTTGCCATTACCTTTATTGATAACTGCGACGTCAATACCGTGATTTATTCTGCTGGGATGGACTAAGCTTTAGTCACAAGTTTCACCAGGGCTGGATCAATAGTACACAATGGACAAGTACAACATGACCACACATGAACTGAGGATATAAGCAAGGCTGTAAATCCATTCAAGAAGTCATGTTTGGGCAGGCTATGCATGGAAATTGGGGAGTGGTTCAGTGAATCGGCTACAGATCTCACACGGTGTACAATAACACTGCGTATGTGTGTGTCGCCAGTCGCCACACATGAAACACAGTCCACACATCAGGGTGTCATGTGTGAAATACCCCCAGGGGCAGGCATGTGGGTGTCCTCGTGACTCACTCAGATATCCTTCCCGCACGGGCACTCCTCCAGTGAAACAGCCCTCTGGAAACCAAAGACACAGCGGGAGCACATTCCCACTCTGGACCTCGCGGGGACGTGGTCCTCTGGCAAGGCAGAGAGACAGTGGACGACGTGACGCTGATCATTTGCAGCAGCACTGCCTGTCAGGCCATTGGCCTGCCGCAGCTTGTAGAACCAGTCCTGAATGTAGACAGCACAGAACTTGGAAAAATCTCATTATGGATAAAAGGGCAGAAACAGACAGGTGGATTGATGGATGGGTTTTTCTCAGAACATTTTTGTCTTTTGGCTCGTCGTTGATTTGATTATAGGGTTGGGTGTTTTCTATGACATTAGCTAGGTTGTCAGTTCTGTACCATGTTAATGACCAATCTTTAGCTAGTAGTTAGTAAGTAACTGAAACCTATGCTCTGCCAATATAAAGATTGACCTCATCAACCATAGGGGTTACGTATTAAGTAGTATTACATTGGACACAACCCACAGTTTAGCGAACAGCTAATACAGCTAATACATAGAGTTATTACGTCTTTTCAGCTGGTTTGTTCACTCTAGGAGGTCTAGAAACATGACTGGTCTGAAGCCAGACTGGCCACAGACCAGTTTGTTCAGAACTGGATATTCCTCATTTGCCCAGACTAGAGGAGGCGGCAGGTGACAGCAGTACAATAGTGTCATAGGAACAGGAACCTACAGACAGCATGGAGAAGGTGGGATGGTGGAAAGATTGTGGACTGGTTGAGAGGCCAGTGAGTTGTACAAAGATGAGGAGATATCAACCTATCGTGCGCACGTGACTGTGCTTCAGGCTTCCCTCCATTCACTGTGGCTCACACTGTCTTACCAGACCCGAGCCTGACAGTGTCCTGAACATTTCCATGTTTAGGACTGAATAAACCTGCTATGAGGGGGGGGGGGTGTCAGATGAACCACACCTCTGCAGAACAACCCATCTGCACACTGTATTTATCCTTACACAGTACCATGTTCTACTCTGTTCTACTCTGTTCTAGGATATTATGGTAGTAGCCAGTCTGAACGGGGTACACACCAGTGACCACAACACAGCACACACTTCACCAGTGGCTCTGGTCACAGACCCTGAAACACCCTGGAGTCCTATCTGTCCACTGCACCACCAGTGAGGTGGGCGAGCGAAGGACACGCTGTAATAACAGGGCCTAATAGCCACGGCGGAATAGAGCTATTAGTGTTGTCTTCCCACCATGAGGGACGGTAATTTACAGCTCTCCATGTAAACCAGTGTCACACTCTTTAATATTGAGCAGAATACACAGACTCACTTATTTAGATTGATTGATAATCTCATGATGTGATTTATCCACCAGGGAGTGTACTGTATGGGCCGCGTGTATGGCCTAATGTAATGTAATGGAAACTTAAATGAGCCATTAATTCAAGAAGGCCCAAGGGTAAAAGTACAGAGGGTGGTGAGATGAGAAACACGCCACACAGGGAGGGAATGGGAGAACTTGAAGAGACCTTTGTCCAGGTTTTATCTCAACTCTGAAATGTTGCAAACCCATTTTGGATCTTTTTTTTTTACCCACAATGCCATTGGATTCAAATTCCAAACGACGGTAATGAAGAAGAAGAAAAAAGGAATGATCGTGTCATTGTGTCAGACCAGAAGACTTGCTGGAAGAGGAAATGTTTCAATCTTCCTCCTGTCTTCTTCGCGGCGTGCCTTTAGAAAAGCCAAGGACAAATGGAGACGACTGAAGGGAGAGTCCGGCTGCGGCCCCCGAATCGGAAATTGAAAAGGGAGATAACACTTTGCTAAAGGCAGAGGCTGTGGGACACTGGTAAAACACAATTATCCATGGGAGGTGCGTTGGGTTATAAATGACCCCGACGCTGCGGCCAGCACGGAAAGTGGAGCCAGAGAGCTGTCGAGGGGGCTTCCTGGCTGTTTAATTGAAAATCATTCAGACAGCTGTACAGTTTAACCTTGGAGGACCATGGTCTTGGTCACTAATTGATGGCTTGGCATGCACCGGCGATTGAAAAGAGAAAAGGGTATTGTGTGGGTGGGCTTGGAGGTGTGTGGGTTACTTTTGGAGTGGAGGGTGTGTGCTAATGTGTGTGCTGCTGTGCTGACTATGTGGTCGGTCTTTGGTGCTGTAGCTTTGCACTCTTTTAACAGGAAGAAAGAGAGAACAAATGTGTCAGTCTACAGCCCTTTGGGGCCCTGTTAGGGCAAGGTGAAAATGTGGATTCCACAGCAAGCACATTCACAGTAGACTTCATTTAATCATTTCATCAAGGTTTACACTACTCCAGAAATAGTAACAACAAAACAAGAACAACTGAAAAAAGCAGAACCAGAGTGGGGAAGGGGGTTGGGAAAGTGGTGCTTTGATTTACAGGAAGTCCAAGACCCACCACCCTGCCCCCTCAGAACGCTACTGTCTCTTTCCTTCAAGTTGGTCAGACCAGCCAGCCCTGGTGGAACCAGATACATTATTGATGGATGAGTGATTGGGAACTCAATTACAGGGAGATTACTGGGGGCCTGCCACAGCAACACTGGGACTCTGTCAGAGCGATTGAATTAGAGCTGGAGTGGAGGAGGGAAAGTGTCCTTCAGAGACACACCTCCCTCTCTCTCTCTCTCTCTCTCTCTCTCTCTCTCTCTCTCTCTCTCTCTCTCTCTCTCTCTCTCTCTTTCTCAAACCCCATGGGGATCCCACACAGCCAACCTAGTTCAGCCCTTTATAGATGACCTTCCTTCTACAAAACAGTGATGTTACACTCTCTTCCAATCTACACCGTACTCCAAAGTATCTCAACTGTGTGGCAAAATGTACAAAATATATTTTGTCTGTGTGTGTGTGTGTTCTAATCCTTTTTATTGAGAATACAAATGATTTGTGGTATCAAACAGCAGCTGTCCTCCCTTGAAATCTGAAATAGATGCGATGATGAGAGTGAGAGACAGAATGGCAATATATGTGCATAAATATTGGCATTTCCCAACTCTCATTCATATAACATGGCATGGCTGAATTGGAATCATGCCTTCCAGGGCCGTAAGCTATTATAGGTTTAATGTAAGATGTGGATTGGAGAGAGAGAGAGAGAGAGAGAGAGAGAGAGAGAGAGAGAGAGAGAGAGAGAGAGAGAGAGGGAGAGAGAGAGAGAGAGAGAGAGAGAGAGAGAACGGGGGAGAAAGAGAGAGAAGGGGGAGAAAGAGAGCGAGAGGGAGAAGGGGGCTCAACATTTGAAATGGAAACATTCATCTTTTTTTTTTTTTGTTGGTCAGCAAATGTGCTCCAAGGAGAGAAAAAAAGGGACAGGAATGAAGCTAATCAAAGGGAACAGGAATCGCTCCAGAGCAGTCTGCTCTTAGAAGCTAATTTCACACAGTATTTGGTACATCTGTCTACCTCTGGCCACAGCTGATAGTATGTATTGATAAGGAATTAGAACTTGTTTATTTTAGAACTACATTTTCTTTTTCAGCAATCCTTTTCCCTCCAATTTTTTTCGATGATAAAGCTTGAGGCTATGAGTTTCAAGAAACAGCACAGGACAAAATTCTTAGATAAAAACAAAGAACATGGACAGTGTTGTTGTTGATGCTGATAAGTGTTTGCTAGCGTCAATGTGTTGGTGAGGAAAGCAGTCCTTGAAAGAGACCATTGTTTGGGCTTGTGGTTGTCAATGGTGACGGAGACATTGCTCGGATTAGCTGGACAAGAGGCAGCTTTCTCTCGGTGCTCCAGCTTTGTCCAGAGACCTTCCAGAACTGTCCAGGCATTCTATAGAAGACCTCCTCTCAGCTTTGGGATTCTCTGCCCACTGTTTGGTTCTCGCCACAGTGCAGACCTCAGCTGAAACAACTATGACAAAGCTACGAGGCCAGCCATTTATAATACAGTCAGTGCAAGTATCAACATCCTCTATGAGTGTTTTCATGATTCTACTTCGACTGTAGATTGGAATTGTTGGTGCTCTGTACAATTGTCAAAGAGCAGGGCCTTCTCCCCATGTTATTGCTGCTGCAGGCATCTGATCCTACGCCAGACACATACAATCACTGTCTTCTCCTTCATAAGAAAACTCATATTGCTTCCCCACCGAGTTGTACAGTGTCACTGGATGATCCAGCCCTGCATATTCCCTCTACACCCCCCCCCCCCTCTCTCTCTCTCTCTCTCTCTCTCTCTCTCTTTCTCTCTCTCTCTCTCACTCTCTCTTTTCTTATGACTACCATTGATTCCCCTGTGCAGTCTGCAGTTGGTCAGACTGCATATATATGAATTGTCTTTTTGAGAATGAAATCAATGGCTGATCAATTTCCCAGAAGTCATTTTTACTCCTAAACCATCAATCATTGTGAGTGTGAGTGCTGAGCTTTTGATTAAACGATGATGAAATTGTCCGTTTTTTATTATCCTTTTTATCCAGAGGTTCTTCAACACCCTTGGATAGAAGCAGAAGAAATATTGGCTGTAAAGATAATTTTATAGATTTCTTTTGCGATTAAAGGTCGTAGATAATCCCTAGGTTTATCAACTACTCTGCGCTGTTCCCACCTAGACCTTAGCGTGGAGAGAATGAATTTTCTGATTATTTCTGAAGACTTCCCAAAATATTTATAAAAAGGCATTTGTTGATTGATTGTGACTGCTTGTCATAAATGCTTAAACACTTCTTGCTTGTATTTGTGTGTGTGTGTAAACACAGTATGTATGGGGTAAGCCTAAATACATTTTGATGTGTTTCTGTCTGTCTGTCTGTCTGTCTGTCTGTCTGTCTGTCTGTCTGTCTGTCTGTCAGTGTCCGTTTTCCAGTCTTTCTGACTTCCCTTGTGATAACTATGTGACATCACTGCAGCTATTTTCCTGGACATTCCCTAGACACTGAGGGCAGTAGACACTGAGGGCAGTGGACACTGAAGGGCAGTGGACACTGAGGGCAGTAGACACTGAGGGCAGTAGACACTGAGGGCAGTGGACACTGAGGGCAGTAGACACTGAGGGCAGTGGACACTGAGGGCAGTAGACACTGAGGGCAGTAGACACTGAGGGCAGTGGACACTGAGGGCAGTAGACACTGAGGGCAGTAGACACTGAGGGCAGTGGACACTGAGGGCAGTAGACACTGAGGGCAGTAGACACTGAGGGCAGAGGACACTGAGGGCAGTAGACACTGAGGGCAGTAGACACTGAGGGCAGTAAATTCTGAGGGCAGTTGACAGCAGAAAGTTCTCTAAAGCTGAGCTGGCAAAAATGACACAGGAGGGTTTAGCTGGTCTCCAAAAGTCATTGTTCAGCCTTTAGGTCACACAAGAGATAGGAACATGTCTTAAAATCATGAATACATTCATGTAATTTGCAGCTGACCTCCCCAAAGTGAATATATGCATGCTATTATTTAGGGTAATCATGTTCATTAAGTAAGCATTGTGTAAATAAATGTCAATGACTTGAAGGTATGGGTACAGACCTCCAGGAGTCAAGGTCCTATATTGCACCAGTTATAATTTTTGATGATCCCTTCATGGTTGGGGGACTGATAGACAGTGTAAATCCAATCAGTTTGTCTATCATTAGCCAAATAGCTTATTGTTGCCTAGGTTTTATTTACGTCAATCTCCTGAACATTAAACATTGAACGTTCAGCATATACATATCGTATGACTCTTGATAAATTAGCCTGATACACAATCTTTTATCTCTCTCCTGCATGTGTTGACATTCACACGCATACACACACACTCTCGCACAACCACACACACACGCACACAAACACTCATACACAAATCAATACATTTTGAGGCTGAGGGGAGGGTGTGGGTGAAACAGAGTGAGAGTCTTGTTCAAAATGACCAGTGTTAGACCCTCCAGCTAGTGGATTAGTTTACCCCTGTCTCTAATTACAGCTGGATAGGCATGCTCACACACACACACACACACACACACACACACACACACACACACACACACACACACACACACACACACACACACACAAGCTTTAGTTTGTTTTAATCAATTATTTATTACTTTTACTCGATTATAAAATAACATACTTGGAGTGGTGCTTGTTGATACAGTTCAAAAGTACTAAACATTATATTTACATTTTAGTTTATGACCATTTAATGAACATTAACATTAGTTTAGACCTGACCGTCAAATATTAACTCAAATAAGTAGTTTTTCTCCTCGGCCGTCAGTATTTGGAACAGAATTCAATTTTAAGCTAAATTCAACAACTTGGCCCTTTGTGTGCAGCAGGACTGGTTTCAGTGACCCTCAAACTGCATGCCTGCATGACACAGAAAGTTCAGGTTTCGCCGTCCTCTGTGTCACATGTCGTTGTCCAGATTAACATCATGCAGAGACGTGACCTGAAGCCTTCCCAATACTGGCCCACCATTGGCTGCATCACCAGATCCACTTATAACCACCAACCATAGATGAGACTGATATTAGAAATTGATCAGATTTGGACCATATACACAGATTACTTGGACGAGTTGCGTTTTAATCAAGTGGATGCTTTGGGAATTATTCTTGTGAAATCATAAAACTGGGTGTATTTAATGACAAACTCCTCAAGTATTTTTTTAATTTAGCAATGCAATGTAGATAAGCTCCCATGCAGTTTCTCTTAGTCAGTGGTCTCTTATTATGCAGGCTGAAAAACCTTCCTTGTTACCCTTTTGAAAGAACTTGGGTGTTAGCGGCAACAAACTAGGGTGTGTTCATGCCTGTCATTAATCTAAAGTGTGAAGCTTAAACGGACTTGTGAAGCCTTGCCAGACTGTCTTATCACTTTAGGGCGGCAAATCGGATGTGTCTGTTAAATTCTATGAGTGACCCTTGATGTGTGTGTGTGTGTGTGTGTGTTGTGCTGCGTCAGTATCTGGACGAACTCCGGCCGTGCAGAGCCTCACCGCAGGGTTTAACCTCTAAGCATTGATCCCAGTCAGCTCGGGGCCGATACTTAATGCCCCAATTTTCAGCTGTTAGCGATAGAATTGGAATAATAAACAGCTGAACCTCCCAGTAATAATCCTACTGACCCCCCCCCCCCCCTCCGCCCCTCTTCATGCCCCCCCCCTCTCCTTTCGCAGGGCAACTGGGAATGGGGTAGGGTTTCCCCCACCCCTAATCTCCACCAAAGCCCCGACACTCGCTCCAGCTCTCTAATGAAATCATATCACCCAAACCTTGGGAACCTGGAACTGATTATCACCCTCACACACTTCCACCGACAAACACACACACACACACACACACAGGCACATATTCTCACACTTTCTCCCACAACACACACACACATAGCCCAGGCATGCATGCAAGCACACTAGCATTTTGGTTGGAAATTGCTTTAAAGGATCTCATTGTTTCCATACAATGATTGTTGGTCTACAAGTGCATTGTTATGTTGTCATAAGCACAGAATTTGTCATGAGTGTGTTTGTGTTGTAACTAACAAGTGTTAGTCTAAAGTCAGTTTAAAAGTCAACATGCCCACACAGTTGGATTTAAAGTTGGACTCTAACAATGTTCTGGGCCTAGTAACAATACATATCATTTGGGGGGAAAAGGTGATGCAGTTGCAATATTTAGGCTCTTATTGTCTATGCAAAGCATGTTCAGCCTAAACTCATCCATTGAGGACTTGCTACCTCTATAACTTGCTGGCTGCTTGTGCCCCTTTACGGTTGCACGTCCGCTTTATCGCATGTTCCAGAATTTTGTCTAATAATAGGACACATTTTCAGCCGTTCATTGCCTTCCATTCCCTCCTTCCCGTTCTCCTTGGTTGTTCAGCTGTTTTCAAAGGCCCAAAAAGCCTCACAGCCCTCGACCTG